>NC_134504.1:14464848-14573770 GCF_040206685.1 Ascaphus truei
TGATAGGAGGGGGGGGCAGTGGACAGTGACACACACACACACACACACACACACACACACACACCTCAGTTGATGCGCCCTTTCTCAGTTCCGTTTGGCGCCGGAGGTGGGGAGCGACACCTACCTGTACTTCCGGGCGCCGCCACCGTCTGACTCGGCGCCGCGAGGGAGGAAGGGGGTCCGCCATCTTACGCGCCGCGTGGCAGCTGCGGGAAGCGAGGTGATTTGGAGCGGGGAGGGGGGAGAGGTGATTTGGAGCGGGGAGAGGTGATTTGGAGCGGGGAGAGGTGATTTGGAGCGGGGAGAGGTGATGCCGCTGGGAGGGGGAAGAGGTGATGCCGCTGGGGAGGGGGAAGAGGTGATGCCGCTGGGGAGGGGGGAGAGGTGATGCCGCTGGGGAGGGGAAGAGGTGATGCCGCTGGGGAGGGGGAAGAGGTGATGCCGCTGGGGAGGGGGAAGAGGTGATGCCGCTGGGGAGGGGGAAGAGGTGATGCCGCTGGGGAGGGGGAAGAGGTGATGCCGCTGGGGAGGGGGAAGAGGTGATGCCGCTGGGGAGGGGGAAGAGGTGATGCCGCTGGGAGGGGGAAAAGGTGATTTGGAGAGGGGAGAGAGGTGTGTGTGTGTGTGTGTGTGTGTGTGTGTGTGTGTGTGTGTGTGTGTGTGTTTTATTTATTTTTTTGGACCTTTGGCCCGTCACTCCGCCTCAGGCCAATGAGAGGTGTGGGGGGCGGGCCAAGGGGGTGGTGTGAGTGTGTGAGGCCAATGAGAGGTGTGCGGGGGCGGGCGGGCCAAGGGACCAATGAGATTGCCGCTAGGGACACCGGACATCAGCAGGCAGGCATGCATGCAGGCAGGCAGGCAAACATACAGTGCTTTCACTAATATAGTATAAGATATGGCTATATCTTCAATTAATTCATCATCTGCTCCACCATTAAGCCAATATACTCTCACTGATGGATATTGAAATACATAATTTGGGAATTCTCACCTTATAGTATAGGAAACTGTTACTCATGCCCTTGCTCCAACCCAGGCACTGGGATTTGTTTAATAGGCAACTCATCATTTGATTATTCCATTAATATTAATCTCTGTCTAGGGGACTATGACAGGAATATTGCAATCAGATGACCTGTTTTTGCATGGTTCATTAATGTTTCTGTATATGTTTATAATCAGACTGTATACCTTGGTAGTGTAATTACCATTTATTAGTAGTAATTAATCAATTGGTACTGGATTCTATAATGTATATAAGTGTAGCTCTGTTTCCCCCCGCCCCCCCCCCCACCCCCCCTCTGGGAGATACGCGGCCTATGCTACCTTGTGTGTGGTGCAATACCTGTGAAGATCAGGAGAGCTGAGCCAACCTGCGATGGAGTGGAGATCAGGACAGGCTTAGGTTCGTTCTCTTGGTGTTCAGCGCCTCCAGCCGTAGTGGGTTCCAGGGTGTCCAGAAGTCAGCCCTCACTACTGCATTCTCTTCCTCCTGCCCAAGGACTGATACTTAGACAGGAGTGTCATAACAAGGATCTTTATTGCATGGCAGGCATCCACTGCAGATATCCATACAGTGATGCAGAGTCTCAGAGGTCCCAGACCTCTGGATGGTGATGGCCCCTGGTCTTACAGGGCCTCTGTGTCTGAATCTGATGTTCCCTCAGCCAAAGGCTGAGGATGAGCACGCTCGTCCTGCCATAGGAGATACTCACAGCTCTCTGCTTCCTCTCTCGTCCAGAGCAGGAACAGGACTATCTCTCTTCCAGAGCTGACGCAGGACTAAACTAAATTGGCCTCTCCTTCCTAGGAGGATCAAAAAGGGGCGGCTCATGGTCTATACCTATCCCAGATAGGCTTACACAGACCATGAGTCACCACCTTAATTCTATCACTCATAGGAGGAGCATGAGGGGGGTCAAGAGCCATAGATCTAACTTGTTACTGCATGCAGCTAACAGGACTTACATAACAGGAATAACAGTGGAAACGACAGGCAGAAAAGACATACCCTGTTTTATATGGGACTACCATCTCCCTATTGACTCCATACCCGAGGAAGCGAGCTGGTACTTGTGAAACGCGTAGGGTGTTTTTTCTACTGGTGGTGGGACAATTGGCAGTCTTTCAGAGGAGGAGAGCTGTGATCGGAGAAGCCTGTGGAGGTGAGCGGAGGATTCCTGGGCGGTGAGAGCCGCTTCACTGTGACGCGTCATCGCGTCATCACGTGACGACATCGGAATGTGGGGCGCAGCCTGCCCATGAACCAGGAAGCGATTGTTGTGATCGCACTGCAGCAGGGAGATACTCGGCAGCACAGAGTCCACGGCACATGCGGACACCAAGGCAGCGAGGCTAGCGCCAGAAATCCCCCCAACCCCTGATGGTACAAAAACACAGGGTAACCAAAGAGTCAGGTTATGTGTTTAAAGTAATGCGCTCCAATGATACAAAAAAATCCCCTGTGTTTAAAGTAATACTGGCTGACACAGATACATATCCCTTCTGTTTATTTAGCAGGTTATACTGTGATAATGCACATCATACTAGCCATTAGTTCCAAAGTTAATTCTTTGTTGCTTCAACCACTTTATTGAAAGTTAGCCCTGGGTGAACCCTTAGGCCGAGGCTGCTTCAGTCAGCGCGCCCGCACTGCATGCAGGCGGCGCGTGGAGAGACACTTGACCGCTACCTGTGGTCCGTAGAGAGAGGGGAGCAGGGGGGGGCGTGGTTTGAGCGGAGGGCTGCAGCTCTCCCAGGCTGCTAGAGGGTGCAGCAAGCCCCCACACATGCCCTCTGCTGCTCGCTCTCTGTGCTGCTCCTCCCTCCCCCCGGTCAGTCCGTCCGTCCGTCCCCCCCGTTCCGGTGTTCCCCCCCCACACACAACACATGCACAACACACACACATATACACACATACATACATACACACACTTCCCCCCCCCTACCTTTTGGAGGTGGGGGGAAGCTCTGACAGTTCCAGCCCCCGACGCTGATAGGCTCACCAGCGCACCACGTGACGCGTCACCGCTCGGGATCGCAATTCTCTTGCATCCCCTGGCGGCTGACGCGTCACAGCCTCATCGGAAGGAGGCAGCGGGGACAGACAGGCAGGAGGTAAGGGGCTGGTGGCCCTGTCGCGCGCAGCGAGTCATCAGCCTTAAGGCTACGTATGTGGGAGAATGTATCAGTCTACTAACTAAATAGTAGCAACAAAAGAATGCTGCTATGCTTGTATTAGTATGCGCATGTAAGAGTACCTTGGCTCTTATTAGGCTGCACTTATCATGTTTATACACTGTATTCTGAGGCACGGTCTAAGAATGTTTTTACACCTTGAGGCGCGGTTCAAAAACCGCATCCAGTTACAGCCTCAGGTGGGAAAAGATCAACAATGTGATTGTAATGGAAGCTAGCCCCTAAGGGAGCTACTTTCTCGCTAGTGCTTGGTTTATAGTATCAGGAGCTTGAGAGCTAGTGGTTCGTAGGGACAGGTCGTGGACTTATATACCTGATCCCTTTCTTTATACTATTTTTAATACTTAATCACTATTATCAATATACATTCCTACACAGCGAGTGCATTCTGTAGGGTACTTGTTCTCTTCTATTGCGTTTAGCCCTACATCGCACCTCTGTGTATTTTCACTTACTTTGCTTCCTTAGGCAGATGTGGACATTTTCCCACTTCCCCTATCCCTTTATTTCCTACTCACAATTACTCAGAGTGGTAAGAATTACGAGCGATCCCAAAGACGTTGAGCAGGCTTTACTTATTATAGTGAAACCCAGTGATTTAGAGTGGCGCTTTAACACAGTGCAGGTGGTCTAAAAAAAATACAAGTGGTGAAACTGAAAAAACTCTCAACCTTCCAGGGAATATACACTGATTCCCTCACAAAACGTATGGATCCAGGGGGAGGGAAGGGAGCAGGATCGTCAGGAACACCCAGAAAGAAACATATAAATACAGATCATGGTGTGGTATGAAAATACATATGAGTCAGAAATCCGGAAATACTTGGCTCTTATGAATAACCTACTTACAAGATGTAAGAAGTTTCTTTCTGGGTGTTCCTGACGATCCTGCTCCCTTCCCTCCCCCTGGATCCATTTACTTATTATAGCACAGCGGTTCCAAGAAAGAGGTTATGATGCCCAAGAAATCAATTCATCACTGAACAAAGCGAGAGGACTGAACACCCCTCAAACCCTCACGGATACCCATGAGAGGTAACCGTTTCAATGTCATCCGCACGTTCAGTACGGCATCAGGCTTCATCAAGCAGAGCATTCTAAGGCATTACCATATACTAGCTAATGACAAGGCGATTGGACGACACTTTACTACACCGCCATGTTTTTGTTACCGAAGAAGACGCAATTTGGGGGATTACTTAACCCAGGTGGACCCGGTATCCAAATACGTTACCTAACCGACATGGCTTCAAAGTCCAGCGGGAGTTCACAAGTGTCATGGCTGTACAAGCTGCCAATATTTGATACTGGGTAAGACCTTCTCACACCCTCATAATGGGAACCAGATCAAAATCACAAATTACATGAATTGTGAATCACGATTCGTTGTATATTCTATTCGCGGTCCCTGCGGACTGTATTATGTTGGTAAGACATCGCGTATGCTAAAAGAACGTACAGTATATGCTTACATCGATCGTCAATACGGAAGGCTTCAGCTTATACTGAAGGGAGAGAGGGCCTCAAACACCAACCTGTCGCCAGGCACTTTAAAGAAAAACACCATGGCTTAGCCACTTTACCATGCATGCCTATTCTACAGGCACATACCCCGAGTCGGGGGCGATCAAAACAAGCTGTTGTTGCAACTTGAAGCCAAGGTCATCTTCAACCTGGATACAGTTAGTCCCAGAGGCCTCAATGAGGATTTCAAATTGAGCTGCTGCCTTTAAATCACAACCTGTGATAGGACTGATCATCACTGTGGAGTTTGGGACATGTCATCAAACCGGCACCAGACAACAGACACCGTAGATCTGTCAGACCAGGCACTGACTGAATTAACAGACCGTAGGCTATCTAATAAAGGTTAAGCCCGCTGGTTACCCCTGAACCCATGGGGTTCCTGGTACCTCCGTAAGCCAGGGACCAGGGATAATACATATAAAATGACCCTGTTTTTTCCTATTTCATGTTCCCTTAGCCCTAGATCTGTGAAATTTCTTGTGCGTCAGTTTTAGGGTGAATATTTGAGTGGAAATACAATTATTTTGGTTGCAGGAGTTGGGGGGCCAGAGATGCCGGTAGTTGTTTACTTCTCCCCAGCAAGCCGGCATGATTTGCCAGTACGTGGGGTGAAATTACACTGGGGCTTCCCTGTGTCCCCCAGACTTCTGGACTTCGAGCCCAAATATCCCCAAGTTATTTCCCGTATAAGTATATTGTCCCCCAAAGTATATTCTATAATAAAGTGTACTTTATATTGTGTTTTGCGTTTACTATAAGGCTCTATGCAGACAGCCCGGGCATATGGTTAAGATGCCAGCTAGTTTGTATAGAATCCATAGTTCAAAGAGGAGAGGATGTCCAGAGGGGGAAGAACCATTTGGTGAACAGGATATCTGGGGTTGGAAGCCCTTTGTTTCATGTAGACTCAGAGGAACCAGGACCCCAGGGGGTATGGGGCTAGCAAGGAAAACGGTCCTGGATGTCCAATTCATAAGCACGATTTCCATTGGCAAGTTTTGAATCTTTCCCTCCTATGATTGCATGCACAACCACAATCCATGCTGTAATTGGCTGCAGCCCCCTCAGTGTATTAGATATAGATCAAGCCCTATTTAAGGGAGTGCAGTGTAGCAGATAACTCACTTTTCCTGTTGGAGATTTGAAGACAAGCAGCTGCTGGTGGGCCTCTCAAAGGTGCTTCTGAAGTGAAAGAGCTATTCACACAGGGAGCATGGAGAGGCCTAGCCAGCAGGCTGGTTTCGGTCCAGGATATCCAGGACAAGGGTCCTATCAAGGTAAGCCTTTGCTGAAGCAGGCGCCTTGCAACTAGGAAAGTCTAGTCCTCAAATCCCAGACCCCAGTAAGTATGTATATTCTCTGTATTTTGTATTCCTGTGCGTTTCCTTGGTCTTATTCAAATAAACCTCATTTTATTTCATTACTGTGTTTTGCCTATTGACTGATCCCTTAAATATAAATGGTGTTAAAAGTCCTGGGCTACCATGTCACGTAGCTTTGATCGTAATATGACAGATCATCCTCCACAAGCATGGAGCTTGAGTGTCCAGTGGCCTACAGGTTGATGCCAACTAAGAAGAACATTAATACAGTGACCACAGGTTGTCAACCATGGATCTGCCAGACTTATTACCAACAGGGTCAACATTGGGCAGATTTGACCTCATCAAGACCTATCAGTCTCCTTACGATCAAAGCACTTCCTCCATGAGTACCAGAATATGATGTCTATCAGCAAGATTACTAATACAGTGATGGCTGGCGCACAGCCTGATCATTCAACCAATACGGATCTATCGTCCAAATCGGATGCTTTTGACTCTGGTTTACGGCAATATGTGTGGCTGCGGGTACTACTGTACATTACATTACTACAAACTGAAATATATTATCTCAATATCAAGTGTCCAGTTACGTTGGACTATATTAGACTGATTATTCTATTCTATGCTTTCTGATGGAATGTAGCACTCGGTAAGCTTGTTTATTTATGACTCAGACATGAGGAAGACTTTATGCCTTTTTGTCACTTACAGTATGCTCAGATATGAGGAAGTTATCTATTTATTGCACACTATAAATGTGAACACTTTATTTTGTTTGGCAGCAACATCAATTTTATATGTATTCATATGGCTGCTCACGCATGCGTCACTTATTTGGTGTTATGACACTTCCCTCTTTTTCTCTAGCCTCCCACCCAGGTTCATTCTAGGGTGCGAGCAGATCTCAGCAGCAAGGCTTCCTCCGTTTCAGGTTGGATTAGACTGCAGGCGGGTTGCTAGGCAACCAGAGATGCTTCCTTGCTGGGAACACAAGCTGAGAGTTGGCAGTGGGCAGGCGCTGGCCGTTCATCAAAATGGCGGCCGCATGAGCATAAAATTGTAAACAATCAAGCAAAAAAAAAGGGGGGGGGTCACAACACTCACCAAATGAATCAGTAATGGATATTTGAGATTGCCTATGTTGGCAACTGGTGCTACCTATGTGCTGAGATAATATTGATTTATCAAAAAAGGACAGCAGCTAAAAAGATAACTGTTATCCCAAAAAGAAAACTTAGCTTTTATTTCTGCAATTGTTATATATATATATATATTATACACACACACATACACATCAATGAATTTTACATAAGTGTATGTTTAAAAATAAACAAATAAAATGACAGGGTGTGAAGTATAATTATTTCTGCTGTGGTAGTGTTATTGTGTGTAAGTACAAGACTATAGTGTTGGGTAATAAAGAGGCAACAAAAACAAGACCAAGGAGGGTACGAGGCAGGTCAAGAAAAGAGATTCCCTACATGATGTCAGGGCCAAGTTGAAAGTCTTTAACCTCTCGAGCATAACACTCAATAAACATCATACTTCAGCAACCCCACCACGATCCCCCCAGTAACCCCAGCACTTCCCCCAGCAGCCCAGTCCCCACAGCAGCCCCACAATGATGCCCCAGCAGCCCCACCTCGATGGCCAGGCATATTGGGTAGAGGGAGAAGGCAGGAGTGAGGCGGCGGCGTGTGTGTGTGTGTGTGGTGTCTTTTTTATTATCATTTTAGCTAATATGATTGTGGTTTTTTTACTGCCTGAGTTACTTATATCTCCCGGAGTCACCCGGTTTAGTGGGTGCTTTGGTAGCTGGTGTTTTTATTGTACATTAATATCTCACTACTTTGTCTTTTTATTTGTATTCTCCTTTTCTGAAGAGATTTAATCCATTCTAATGTGTCAGTATTAAGTAGTGACTCTGCTTACTGACTTCGGGTTATCTGCTCGTTTGCTGTATCATCACAACATTGCATGTGTCCCCATTGGCCCGCGTCACAAGTGGGAGTGTCCTACATCTCTGCAATCTCTTTGGGAATGACAGAGCACCCCCACGCTTCATACCTGACTGGTGATTGGTCGCTGGGAAGACACGTCTCCCGCACTGATCCAACGCTGCTCGCATTTTAATAGGCTGTCATCACTGACTGAGCATCATAAATATCTGACACGGACGCTCGGTCATTAAGGCCCCGGTCGAAGGCAAGGGGTGAAACGTACATCGGGGCTCTCTTGCAGTGTGTACACCCTGATGCCTACCCATTTTAATGACCCATCATTGTGCTGGAACTAGATATATTTTTGCTGGTTTATCCAAGGACTCATGTTTCTTGTGCATTACAAGTGGTCGTGGTCTCTCTCTCTCTCTCTCTCACACACACACATCTCTCTCTCCTACATCTCTCAACAGCTAAGTACTTGACACATTTGTGTCTGTTACCCTTTACCACAGTTTAATTACAATCTCGCTCCCCTAGTTTAGTGGTGTTTATGTTCTAATTACCTATGGTTTATGTGTGCTGTTTGAGCACTTGTCATTCATGATTCATGGTACCCTTGGTATGTGCTTGCTCAAGTGGTTATAACCTCTATTTGAATTTTGCTATACCAGGATTTGCTCATAAACCGTCCGGTCTTACTTGGCAGAGGGCTTATTATTAACCTTTTTTCTATGATATATTCAGATGCAAACTTTGAATACAATTTTGTTTCAGCCAACTAGTGTCCTCTCAATATATGGGCTTTTCCCCCTTGATATCTTCATAGGGCAGGGTCAGGGACCGTTTTAATGATTGTTATATGTGATTGTCTCTTGTGACGGTATTTGTGACGATAGCTTCCACAGGCTTATTAATATTACACAAAAATAATTGGGTTTGAACTGAACGAGGCTTAAGATATAATAAATTGTATTTATTCCTTAGAATAAAGGTGAACACAACAGATAATACAGTAACAAACAAGAAGTACACTTACTTAAGGGTTGGGGAATGAGAAGTATGATGTAGCATTTCTTTCAGCAGTGAGGAAATCATTCAGGTGATATCAGGTAACCATATCAGCAAACGAAGACAAAGGATATATGGGTGGACAGCAGTTTATAAACCATTCTCCTTCTATTCTTAACCTTAAGCACAGGGGATTGGTTTACAATTACCTCCAGCCACTCACTAACGTAGGAAAGCATTCTGACCCATGCCCCCCTGCTAGTTGGCACATGCGCAGTAGAACTCTGGGGGTCTCATTTCTGAAGCCCCACATTTACGTCAGGAATGCCAGAAAGTCTACCATTTGGAGTTCTGGCAGGAAAACCTTTGTTGAAAGGTGTTAACTGGAACACTTAAGACCTGCCCTGGTTTGGGCTTCGGATAAACAGTGAGGGTGATAAAACTCTTTGAACAGCACTTAAATCCTAGACATAGCGGCGTCCCCAGGGCCATCTGCTACCTTATGGCCCAAAAGAATTTCTTCTGGGTCTTTGTCCATACCTTAAGATACACTATTAAGCATAAAACATAAACGTATTAAAATATCCGGTTCCGTTAGGTTTAGCAGGTCCAAACTTCCCAGTTCGCATTGCCAGAACTGGGACACCATATGGTCCAAAAAGCGACTTGCTACGACCTCAGAAACCGGAGTTACACAAATGCACATTAAATCATTTTAATACAAAAATCTCCATTGAAAAAGAAATCTCAGCTTTTCACTAAATCCCCATTGAAAACAACGGGCAGCTCCGCCATAGACTTTCAATGGCAAATCGCCGCCATTGAAGTCAATTGGGGTTTTCTGCCATTGAAGTCTATGGGAAAAGTCCCGAACTTCAAGGGGGTCCATACTGCGTCGGGTTGGTCCAAGCGGGTCAAGGATGGTTCTGCAGCGATGCCGGAGCAATGGCTACAGATACCCCAAACCCTGATCCGCTGAACCCTCCGGAACCGGAGATATGGATTCCTAAAATTCAGCATTTCTCACTTAGTCATTTTTCTGAGCCGTTTCTGCCGCCGCCGGCAAAGCCTATGGCGCGACCCGCTCTATCTGGTTCGACCCTTATCGGGGGTCCAGGATTCGGGGACCCGGTGGTGGTCGAGTGGGGGGACGCTTAGGAACTAGGGGCAAAAAGAATTTTATCCCTAGGTGCCCTAGAACAGTTTATTTCCCCGCTAATTGACGTTGAACTTGACCCAGTGATTTTAGCTCTTTTGAAGGACATTGTATCCGCTTTGCGGTTTGCGGTCTGGACGGCAGCCAACTAGGTTACCTCGAGGCATCTCCATTGAAGTCAATGAGCCCATTGACTTTCAATGGGAAACCGCCGCTCTCCCTCTCGGACGCCACCTGCTGGTCACTACAGGAAACAGGACGAAAACAGCACAAATTCCTATTGAAATGCATTGAGCCCTAATGGCGGCCAATGGGGACCTGCAAAATGGTGTCCGAAAAGGCGGGAAAACTACACAAAGAGCTATAATCATTAAAGAATTATTAACCCTTGTGCTCCCGGATGGATTCTAGTGTGTGTGATGCAAACACTGAGTAACCAGACATTACAATGGAACAGGGGAAATACATTTACATGTCATAACAAGGGTTACATCACATTTCTGGACCTCAGCCCAGTTAACCCCTTGTCTCCCTGGTGCGGTCAGGGGTGGCCAAATGGGGTGCAACCCCTTTAATACCGGGCCACCCCCTCTCTCCCTCTACACCTCCCCTTCTTAATGCGTGTCCTGTGGCCCACTGGCCCTGACGGGGAGTGGGGCACTGCTGGCACCGTTAATGAATTCAGTCTCAGAGGGATAGTCCTGGCGTGAAAGCCCATCAGCATTGCTGTTTTCACTGCCCTTTTTGTGCTGAATGGTGAATTCAAATTCTTGCAAAACCAAGCTCCATCTCAGCAGTTTGGCATTTTCCCCTGATACCCTCTGTAGCCAGCTCAGGGGATTGTGGTCGGTAATGACCGTGAAAGCTCTCCCATAGACATAGGGCTGGAGCTTTTTGAGTGCCCACACAATGGCCAAGCACTCCTTTTCAATGGTGGCATATGCCACCTCCCTGGGGAGCAGTTTGCGACTGAGATACACCACAGGGTGCTCTTTGCCGTCGTCCCCCACCTGGCTCAACACAGCCCCCACACCAAAGTCAGAGGCATCAGTCTGAATAAGAAAATGCTTGGTATAATCTGGGGCAGCCGGATGGGGGCTTCAGCAAGCGCAGCTTTCAGTGCCTGGAAAGCAGTTTCACAGGCAGGAGACCAGGTAATAAGCACAGGCAGTTGCTTCTTAGTCAGATCAGTCAGGGGTTTGGCCACGGCGCTGTACTGTGGGACAAATTTCCTGTAGTACCCTGCGGTGCCCAAAAAGGCCATGACCTGTTTCTTGGTTTTTGGAACAGGCCACTGAACTATGGCTTCTACCTTGGCTGGCTCTGGCTTGAGATGCCCTCCACCCACCCTGTGCCCTAAGTACAGGACTTCTGCCATCCCTACCATACACTTAGTGGGTTTTAAGGTAAGCCCAGCCTCCCTGATTCTATCCAGCACCGCAGCTACATGTCCTATGTGGGATTCCCAGGAATTACTAAAGACAGCAATGTCATCTAAGTAAGCCCTGGCATAGCTCTGCATCCCTTCCAGTAACCTATTGACCAGGCGTTGGAAGGTAGCCGGGGCATTCTTCATCCCAAATGGCATCACCAAAAACTCATAGAGGCCACTTGGAGTGATGAATGCTGACTTCTCCCTAGCCTCCAGGGTCAGGGGAATCTGCCAGTAGCCTTTGCTCAGATCCATGGTGGTCAGATACTTTGCCCCCGCGAGTTCATCTAGTAACTCATCCATGCGGGGCATGGGGTAAGCATCTGACACCGTCCCAGCGTTGAGCAACCGGTAGTCCACACAAAACCGGGTGGTTTTGTCCTTCTTAGGCACTAGGACTACTGGACTTGCCCAAGGGCTCTGGGACGGGGTAATTACCCCTAGGGTCAGCATCTCCTCAATCTCTCTCTCCATACTTGTCTTGACCTCTGCTGACACTCTATAAGCGTGCTTATGCAGAGGCTGCAGGTCCCCTGTGTGTACTGGGTGTTTGGTGAGATGTGTGGTCCCTGGCATGTCAGTGAAGAGGGCGCTATACTGAGCTAGCATGTCCCTGGCTTCTCCCTTCTGCCTAGCACTCAACTGTGCCCCGATCTCCACCTGCTCAACAGTGTTTCCTTGCTTTGCCTCCCCTAGGAGATCAGGCAGAGCATTGCTCGCCGGATCCTCCAGCAGTGGGCTACAAATGGCCATTACTGCTCCCATACTCGGTGCTCGGTATTCCTTTAACATATTAATGTGATATGTCTTGTGCCTCTCAGGCGCTACCTGTACAACATAGTTGCACTCATTCACCTTTCGGATGACCGGATACGGTCCCGACCAGGCAGCCATTAACTTGTTCTCCCGAGTGGGTTTGAGAACAAGCACCTGCTGTCCTGGGATGAACTCTCGGCTACGGGCCTGCTGGTCATACCATTGCTTCTGCTTGGTCTGAGCAGCCCTGAGGTGGTCCTGGGCCACCCCCATAAGCATCTCTAACCGGTCTCTGAGATCTACTACATACTGGATCACTGAAGCATCAGTAGCAGTAGTCTCCCCCTCCCATCCCTCACGGAAGAGGTCCAGAGGTCCACGTACCCTGCGGCCATATAGTAGCTCGAAGGGGGAGAAGCCTGTAGATTCTTGCGGTACCTCTCGGTATGCAAACAGCAAGTGCTGCAGGTGAATCTCCCAGTCTTTCCCCTCCGCCTCTATAAAGGTCCGAAGCATCTGCTTCAGGGTACCATTAAACCTCTCACATAATCCGTTTGTTTGGGGATGGTAAGGGGTAGTGCGCTGGTGCTGTACACCGCAGGCATCCCAGAGACAATGTAACAGTTCACTCATGAACTGCGACCCCTGATCAGTTAGGATCTCACTAGGGAAACCTACCCTAGCAAAAATGTTCAGCAAAGCTGCTGCCACTGTCTTGGCACTTATGGTGCCCAGCGCTACCGCCTCAGGGTACCGGGTGGCAAAATCCACCACCGTGAGGATGTAGCGCTTCCCTGACCTGCTAGGAATCATGAGGGGTCCTATCAGGTCCATCGCTACCTTCTGGAAGGGTTCCCCTATTATCGGTAGGGGTCTCAGGGGTGCCTTCACACGGTCGCCCGCCTTACCTACTCGCTGGCAGGCATCACAGGAGCGGCAGAAATCAGCCGCATCCCTGGATGCCCCCGGCCAGAAGTAACGCTGCAATAACCGGGCTCGCGTCCTGGTGACCCCCTGATGTCCCGCTAACGGAATAGAGTGAGCTACCCGTAACAATTGCTGTCGGTACCCCTGGGGTACTACTAGCTGTCGCTTACCGGTCAATCCCTTCTCTATTCCCGGGTTCCCTTCTTCTCTGTATAGGAGTCCCTTATGCCATAGGCAGCGCTCAGTGCCCTCCCCTGCCTGAGATTCGGACGCCCGAAGTCTCACGCCGGCCAGGGTAGGGTCTACCTTCACTGCCTCCCTAAACTGGGCTCCTAAATCTGGCCCCCCCCCAGTCATGTCATTGTCAGGGGAAGGGGACACGGTAAGGGGGAACAGTAAGTCAGCCTGTGGTTGCAAATGATCCTGGCTTACCTCCCTGGGCTCCTCTGTGCCCTCCGCTAACGTTGGTCCCAAAGGCTGGGGGACTGGGGTGGCCACCGCCGGCATTGCCGCGGTCTGGCTCCGGGTAACCGCCGCCACTGCAGCGGGCTGGGGCACACGGTCGTAGGTGCAGGTCATCGGTCCCAGGTCATTGCCCAAAAGAATTTCAGCATCCAAACCTGGTAAAACCCCCACCTCCCGCACACCCTTGCCCACCCCCCAATCCAAAAAAATGCGGGCCACCTGCAGGAAACGTGGCTCTCCGTCAGCCACAGTGATCTGCATCCCAGGGCCTGGGATCAATTCCTCTGGCCGGACCATATCAGGTCGGACCAGGGTCACTGCAGCTCCTGAATCAAGTAAGCCAACTGCTTGCCGGTCACCGACTGTGACCGGGGTAAGATGCTTGCTCCTGCCGTCCGTCTGCTGCAGGTCTGCGCTGTGATGTTCTCCGCTCCTGGCTGTAGGCACTGAAGAAACCGGGGTAGGGGTGACATGGGACGTCTCGTTGGGAGTTGTTTCCATGACCGGTCCTGGTTCTTTGGTGGAAGCCACCCGCACGCGGGCTACCGGCTTTGCAGCTGGGGTGCGTTGCCCTCGGTAGGGTCCATTGGAATGCAGGGGTTCCGGGCAATCTGGTCTAAGGTGACCAGTGCTGTTGCAATTGTAGCACCGGCGCTCATGCCGGAGCTCTCCCGCCTTCTGTGACCCGCTGCCCGCAGGCGGCTTTTGGGTCCACTGGGGGGTACTCACAGCTTTCTTGGCCGGTGGGGTTACCGCTTTGGCTGGTACCTTGGCGGTCATCTGGGACCGGCTGACCACATAGTCATCTGCCATCCTCGCCGCCTCGGTGTAGGTCTTGGGCTTTTTATCATACACAAAAGCCCTCACCGCCGGCGGGCACTGCTGCATGAGCTGCTCCTGAAAGATGAGGTCCAGCAGGCGTTGGTAAGTCTTGGCCTCAGAGCCCTCCACCCAGTGTAACCCGTACAAAGCCATGCGGGTCACATAAGTGACATAGGTCTCCTGAGGGTGCCTCTCCTCCAGCCGGAACTTACCCCGGTAAGCTTCAGGGGTAAAACCGTGCTGAAACAGCAAAAGTTCTTTCAGGTGGTCATAGTCATCAGCAAACTCATCTGGAAGCGCCATCAAGGTCTGCTTAGCCAAGCCGGAGAGTAGCGGGTCCAGGCGTGCAACCCTATGCTGGGGAAGCACCCCATACCGCCGGCACTGCGTTTCAAAGTTCCTTAGAAACATGTCAATCTGATCAGTGCCCTCCACATACTTGGTGAGGCTGTGCTTGTCCAGTTGGAGTCCATCTTTGGGGGGTCGGACCGGGGGGCAATAAGCGGGTCTGTTCACTGCCATAGAGATAAACTGTAGCCGCTCCTCCGGTGTCCCTCGGTCTCCCCACGCTGTTATCAGTGCCAGCATTTCAGGGGTAAAGGGACTGCTAGCCGCAGCTACCCGTGCCCCTCCTGCTGCACTTGTCCTGGGAGGTGCACTTGGTCCCTCCCCGGGATCCTGCCAGCCCGGCACTGGGTTCAGTCCCTGATCTCCGGGCGGCTGTAAAAGGGCAAGCTGAGCTACTTCCAGGACCTCTGGATGCTCAGCTTCATATGCGGTGACTGCAACAACCATGTCCTCGACCTCCTGGTCCACATATTCCAGTCCATAGGCACGGCACTTGTCTCTTAGCTGATTTCTAGTTCTCAGGTAATAGAGGTTCTCCGCTTCACTCATGGCTCTGAGTTCTGGGTCGCAGCAGTGAGGTGGTGTGACAACTTGCGTTACTTGTTGCACTACTGTGTGTTCAATATCTTTAGTCCCAGGAACTTGCAATTACCATCAAGTTCCCACTGGATCACAGTACCCCGCAGAATACTGTAATCCAGGTCCAGTTCAGTCCCGCCAGCTGCCACCAGTTATATTAATACGCCTGTGACGATAGCTTCCACAGGCTTATTAATATTACACAAAAATAATTGGGTTTGAACTGAACGAGGCTTAAGATATAATAAATTGTATTTATTCCTTAGAATAAAGGTGAACACAACAGATAATACAGTAACAAACAAGAAGTACACTTACTTAAGGGTTGGGGAATGAGAAGTATGATGTAGCATTTCTTTCAGCAGTGAGGAAATCATTCAGGTGATATCAGGTAACCATATCAGCAAACGAAGACAAAGGATATATGGGTGGACAGCAGTTTATAAACCATTCTCCTTCTATTCTTAACCTTAAGCACAGGGGATTGGTTTACAATTACCTCCAGCCACTCACTAACGTGGGAAAGCATTCTGACCCATGCCCCCCTGCTAGTTGGCACATGCGCAGTAGAACTCTGGGGGTCTCATTTCTGAAGCCCCACATTTACGTCAGGAATGCCAGAAAGTCTACCATTTGGAGTGCTGGCAGGAAAACCTTTGTTGAAAGGTGTTAACTGGAACACTTAAGACCTGCCCTGGTTTGGGCTTCGGATAAACAGTGAGGGTGATAAAACTCTTTGAACAGCACTTAAATCCTAGACATAGCGGCGTCCCCAGGGCCATCTGCTACCTTATGGCCCAAAAGAATTTCTTCTGGGTCTTTGTCCATACCTTAAGATACACTATTAAGCATAAAACATAAACGTATTAAAATATCCGGTTCCGTTAGGTTTAGCAGGTCCAAACTTCCCAGTTCGCATTGCCAGAACTGGGACACCATATGGTCCAAAAAGCGACTTGCTACGACCTCAGAAACCGGAGTTACACAAATGCACATTAAATCATTTTAATACAAAAATCTCCATTGAAAAAGAAATCTCAGCTTTTCACTAAATCCCCATTGAAAACAACAGGCAGCTCCGCCATAGACTTTCAATGGCAAATCGCCGCCATTGAAGTCAATGGGGGTTTTCTGCCATTGAAGTCTATGGGAAAAGTCCCGAACTTCAAGGGGGTCCATACTCCGTCGGGTTGGTCCAAGCGGGTCAAGGATGGTTTTGCAGCGATGCCGGAGCAGTGGCTACAGATACCCCAAACCCTGATTCGCTGAACCCTCCGGAACCGGAGATATGGATTCCTAAAATTCAGCATTTCTCACTTAGTCATTTTTCTGAGCCGTTTCTGCCGCCGCCGGCAAAGCCTATGGCGCGACCCGCTCTATCTGGTTCGACCCTTATCGGGGGTCCAGGATTCGGGGACCCGGTGGTGGTCGAGTGGGGGGACGCTTAGGAACTAGGGGCAAAAAGAATTTTATCCCTAGGTGCCCTAGAACAGTTTATTTCCCCGCTAATTGACGTTGAACTTGACCCAGTGATTTTAGCTCTTTTGAAGGACATTGTATCCGCTTTGCGGTTTGCGGTCTGGACGGCAGCCAACTAGGTTACCTCGAGGCATCTCCATTGAAGTCAATGAGCCCATTGACTTTCAATGGGAAACCGCCGCTCTCCCTCTCGGACGCCACCTGCTGGTCACTACAGGAAACAGGACGAAAACAGCACAAATTCCTATTGAAATGCATTGAGCCCTAATGGCGGCCAATGGGGACCTGCAAAATGGTGTCCGAAAAGGCGGGAAAACTACACAAAGAGCTATAATCATTAAAGAATTATTAACCCTTGTGCTCCCGGATGGATTCTAGTGTGTGTGATGCAAACACTGAGTAACCAGACATTACAATGGAACAGGGGAAATACATTTACATGTCATAACAAGGGTTACATCACATTTCTGGACCTCAGCCCAGTTAACCCCTTGTCTCCCTGGTGCGGTCAGGGGTGGCCAAATGGGGTGCAACCCCTTTAATACCGGGCCACCCCCTCTCTCCCTCTACAGTATTCATAATACATTTTGTTTACTTTTTGTACACTTGAGTGCTACTTGGGGGATACTTTCTTTCTCTTTTTGTGTTTCGATATTTTTTGTCCAGAGCACCGTCAGTGGCTCATATTATAGCTTATTACACTGATTTAAGTACTATTTATTCTATTTATTCATTATTTAAGTACTATTTATTCATTATAGTTTGTAGCAGGCATCCTTTTTCGTTTACACACACACATATATATATATATATATCTAATAAATAAAAAAAACATTAACAAAATGGGGTGCATGCGCGGCCCGCAGGCAAGATGAGATTAAGGAATATCCCGGAGTCTTTACTCCCAGAAGCGCTGGAGGAATTTGTGCAAAAACTGTTCCGGACCCTGTTCCCTGATATCACGGAAGAGAAACTGCTGCTAGACAGAGTGCACAGGGCTTTAGGACCCAAATAATCTGACCCTAACAAGAGGAGATGTTATATTGCGGGCTCATTACTATACGGTCAAAGAAGCTATTATGGAAGCCTCCAGGTCAAAAACCCTGGTAGAACTTGCAGGTCATCAGATCCAAATATTCAGTAATCTCGCCCACTCTACTCAAAAAAAGGAAGGAACTGCGGTCGCAAAGAACCAGAGGGATCACCAAATTAAGTATAAGTGGGGCTTCCCATTCAAGATTGTAATTTGGCATAATGGATCAAGAATAGTGGTGAAAACTCCAGAGGAAGGAGAGAGCGCTAATTAAGTTGGGACTAAAACAAAGTGCAAAATCACCACCGCCAACTGGCTGACCTAGCAGATCTGCACATACACTCACCTGGACGCCGACGAAGTCGCAGAGAGGAAGCAGATACAAAGATCGAGAGGAAATTCAAAAAATCTTCGGGTGAGTGATCACCGTATCATAGCCAAGGACTTGTCGGAAAGTAGAAATCCGACACAGACCGTGAAAAAGACAGTACAACTGGTCCAGCAGAGGACCTTAACATCACTCCCGCCCGGGAGTCGATGGAGGCTCGTTGGCCTCCGTGTTGAGCGACATCAGTGCCGGCTGTGGCTCGCCATCAACACCCTGTTCCGGACCAGAAAAGGACTTTGGGAGCTCTAGAAGCAACTAGAAGTTATTTTTGGTTGTATTTGGTTTTATGTTTGGGGTCCCTGTGACGGTAAGGGGGTAACCCGGCTATACAATAAAGATTAAGCCCATCTGGTTACCCCTGAGAACCGTGGGCCCCTGGCAGCTACTTGGCACCATAAGCCAGGGGTCAGGTATTATAACATCTAAAAGTGAAAGTGTCCCCCGCTTTTCCACTTTCCATGTTCCCTGTGCCCTGACTGATGAAACTTTCTATGTGTAAGTTTTAGGTGGGACATTTGGGTAGAAATGCAAAAAAAATTTTTTTTTGCAAGAGTTCGGTACCAAAGATACCGGTAGTCCCCTAATTCTCCCCGGCGAGTAGGCATGATTTGAAGGTACGCGGGTTGAATTACACCAGGGCTGCCCAGTGTCCCCCAGACTCCTGGTTTTCGAGCCCTGATATCTCAGTCCTGTTTCCCTTACAAATATGAGTCTCCCCAAGTGATCCTATGTATTAAAGTATTCTTTATTTAATTTGTGCTTTTACTATAAATGTCTATTTAGTCAGCCCGGGCATCCATATAGGTGCTGGGAAGTCAGGATAGACATCGGAGTTCAAAGAGGAGACGGGATGTTGAGAGGGCCCCCCCTATAGCCCCTGAGGGATGTTATCCTATAAACTCTGGAAAACCCGAAGGGGTAATTTAATTGTTTTATGTATATGTTGTTACACACGTGGTGTTGTTCTTTTTCTCGTTCCCCTTTCTCCCTACGCTTAAGGCGAGAGATATGTCATAAATATAACAGAATACATTGCCAGTCCATATACAAAGCAACAAAAAGGTTTACGAAATACAGTTTAATTTCGACATGCTACAACTGGGTTCATTGAATGTTAAAGGACTAAACAATCCCAGTAAAAGAACAATGGCATTGCAGGATTTTAATAAGCAATTGTTGGATGGTGTTTTAATACAGGAGACTCATTTCAGGAGATGAGATCGGCCCAAATTCTTCGATAAAGCCTCCCCTTCAGCACATGTGAAGAAAAGAGGAGAAGCCAAACTGGTGAGAAGGTCGGTACTGTCTGCCCTCAAGGAAAGTGACTCAGACAAAGAAGGTCGGGCTTTGTTCCTCAAGGGCAAAAATTGGAAACACAACCATCACTTTTGCTAACATTTATGCACCAAATGAGAAACAGGCACATTTTTATGAGATGGGGTTCTCCAGATAATCAAAATACGTTGAAGGGAAAATAATTGTGGCAGGGGATTTTAATGCAGTGTATAATATAAAATTGGATAAATCGAATCCCCCAAAAGGGACTCTTGGTACACAAGACTGAAAAGATATAGATCTGGCGACATGCATACAGGATATAGCATTATGGGATATTTGGAGGTAAATAAGGATTTTAATCAGTTAGTGTTAGGACCTGCGATATTATGGTCATGCCTTGAAAGTGGCTCGCAGGCTTATACGCTTTGGCCAAAGGGTTAACTAAATGACCCTTTTTTCAAGAGATATATATAGGTATTTCACTGTGTATTTTTGTCACATTGGATGTTGCTCTGGACTTCTTTGTTTCTTTTTTTATACAATTAGCCACGCCGAGTAGCACTCCTTATGACACTTTTACACATATATATATATATATATATATATTGTGGTAATTTTGGGGGGTTTCTGAAAGCTTGCTGGTTATCTGTGTGTTTAACTTTGTCCAGCTGGTCTCAGCTGTTTTGGAGGTCAGTGGCTCCTCCCAGGGTTTAAAGCTCGCCCCACCCCAATGTCCAGGTAAGCAGGTTTTCTTTTCATGCAGCTGGTTGCGACAGGTTCAATGCCAGGACCATCCTTCCCCTAATTATAGCGGTAAATACCGATTTTAATCAGTTAGTGTTAGGACCTGCGATATTATGGTCATGCCTTGAAAGTGGCTCGCAGGCTTATACGCTTTTGCCAAAGAGTTAACTAAATGACCCTTTTCAAGAGATATATAGGTATTTCACTGTGTATTTTTGTCATATTGAATTTTGCTCTGGACTTCTTTGTTTCTTGTTTTATACAATTAGGCTCGCCCAGTAGCACTCCTTATGACACACACACACACACAAGTAATTTTGGGGGGTTTCTGAGAGCTTGCTGGGTATCTGTGTGTTAGGTTACAACACCCTAAGGAGAATTATTACACATTCCGTTCAGCATTCTCCAGAATCTATTTTTTTTCTTGAACACTCACTGATCCCAGCAGTAAAAGATACAAAGATCAATGCAATTACCTGCTCTGACTACGCACGAATCACATGGACATTGAGAGCTATAAACCCTAACAGGGTGTGACCTGTGTGGCAGCTAAAAGATTCACTTCTGAGAGATCTCACCGTCGTTGAAGAGATAAATACTCACCTAACAGAGTTTTTCTCTATCAATAATACAGAAACAATCGGAGAAGTTGGCCGAACACTGCAGGATAATGAATGAAGAGATCCGGAGGGGGCTCACACTTCAACAAATCAATTCCTTATTGGATCATTGCAGACCCCAGCATAGTAAAAAAATTTAAAAAAACGCACCTACGCGTTTCGGGCAAAAAAGCCCTTTATCAATAATACACCTGATGTGTCCCCTTTTTTTATATACTTAATTTTTATTAAACATTTTCATTGGGAGAGGGGGTACAGAAAGGGAAAGGGAGGGGGGTGCGTTAATGTAGACAGCTGTTATTACAATTAATTGTACAGTACATGTGACAGGTATTTCTTTTAATTTATTGCTTTGTTTCCCTTATCAATATTTACTAATCGTGACGCAACATCCCGACCGTAAAACATTAGCGTTATCATCATGATTTGCGCCATTTATCAGTAAGTGACATTGGGCTCTCATTCGTTCGAGATCGCGTCTCAAGATGACCCCAGATGTTCAATCCCCAATAAAGGAGCCTAGGAGGAAGTTATAGGGGGGGCCGATTCCCTGTTTCGTCCCCGTACGCTCATGTAGTAGATCCATGCTTCCCATATGTTTAGGACTTTTAAGAGGTAGGGAAATGCTTGCAGAGGAGGGGGATGTACTGAGGGGAAAGGGGGTCACTGTCATTGGGGCGAGGTGCCGAGGGGAGGAATGGAAGGCACTTGGGGGAGAAAGGGTCAGGTCGCTGTCATGGAGGGAAGTTGTCAGGAGGAGCAGCAAACGGCATAAGAAAGAAGAGGTATTTTCCTGCCAAAGAACCCCCCTCCCCCGTTGTGAGAAATGGCAGGGAGAAGGCAGCCATTTTTTTTTAAATCCTGTCCACAGCAGAACGCAAGAAACAAAGAAGTCCAGAGCAACATCAAATGTGACAAAAATACACAGTGAAATACCTATATATCTCTTGAAAAAAGGGTCATTTAGTTAACCCTTTCGGCCAAAGCGTATAAGCCTGCGAGCCACTTTCAAGGCATGACCATAATATCGCAGGTCCTAACACTAACTGATTACAATTCTTATTTACCTCTATAATTAGGGGAAGGATGGTCCTGGCATTGAATCTGTCGCAACCAGCTGCATGAAAAGAAAACCGGCTTACCTGGACAGTGGGGAGGGGCGAGCTTTAAACCCTGGGTGGGAGGAGCCACTAACCTCCAAAACAGCTGAGACCAGCTGGACAAAGTAAACAAACACACAGATACCCAGCAAGCTCTCGAAAACCCCCCCAAATTACAGAACGCTGCCGAAACCCAGGGAGATTCAAGAGTCAGTGAGGTGAACCATCATACAACACAAACATAACCATTTATAACTATAGGCATTATCACATTATAACTACTCTGTCTCCCTCGTGTCTGCGAGTGTCTGCGTGTGTCATACATCACCGTTTGCACAGGAAGTCTCTGACAACATAGTTTTAAACTTTTTTTCTGAGGATCTGAGAATCTGAGAATGTTCTTATATCTCTGGGTCAGCTGGATATTTGCCTGCTTGCGTGTAGTCTGCATGCAGCCTGTTGGGAGCTTGCATGGAGTCTGCGTGGAGTGCAGTGTTCGGTGGACCGGTCACAATTTGAGTTTGCACTGGAACCTTTCAGTAATATTTATTTTTCAGTCTTTGGTGTTCTTTCTGGGCTGATCTCGTTAGTATTGCCTGTGTTCGGTCCGGTGTGACCCCAGCGTTGGTTCTGTTCTCCTTTGCTTCCAGAGGTAAGTGCAGTCCCAGGCGACCTATGACGCCTGCGCTGTCAGCCATATTCCCCATGGTAGCCTGGACTCCCTTGTGAGTTGCTTGTGGTTTAAAAGGAAAGTCCCACTTGCACCGGATGGATGTTTCTCGGAGGAGGTCAGTTACTGGCTTGAGAAAGCGTCTCTTAAACAATGTGGAGGGGGTGATGTCATTAAAAGCCATAAATGTGAATCTCTTCCAAGATCAGGTTCTGTTTTGATCTCATTGTTGTGATAATTTCTTTAACGTAAAAGAAGAGCTTAAGTCTTACTACCACGTCCCATGGATTCTCATTATTTCCAGGCTTTGCCCTTAGGGCTCTGCGGCAGCGATCAAAAATGAATTTTTCCTCTGGAATTTCTGGCAGTACGGATCCGAACCCCCGACGTAAGAATGTTTCAGTCTGTTATGGGCTCAGGAATACCTCTGATTCGGATGTTATTTCGACTGTCTCGGTTTTCAGCGTCGCCTTGTCTTCCTGAGATTAATTCCACCTGCTCTTGGACCTGTGATATTTGTTTTAGTGTTCTCATTTAGAGTCTGTACTGTAAGGTCCAGTTTGGATACTTTCCCGCTCAGTGAGTCCATGTCTTCATTAACTTTTACCGGGGCCGTTTTGTAGTTCTGCCCGGAAGAGGTGTTTAATATTACTAAAAACATCTATTCTATCTTTTATGTTGCTGAGGTTTGGGAGAAGGTTTCTTGCTCTGACTCAGAGTTTCGAGCACACGGTGATGGCTTCTCAGAGTCAGTAGGCTTCTCAGAGTCAGTAGGCTTCTCAGAGTCAGTAGGCTTCTCAGAGTCAGTAGGCTTCTCAGAGTCAGTAGACTTCTCAGAGTCAGTAGGCTTCTCAGAGTCAGTAGGCTGCATCGGCTCTTTCTTCCTAAAGTAATCTGGAACTCCTTGTTGGGTTGTTTTTTATTTAATTTAGAAGAAGGCATCTCTTTGAGTGCTCAGCTCAGGAGCTTAGCTTCTATGCGAGCGCCTCTGATGTGTCCCTTGCAACGATCTGGGAAGCACAAAAAGCGTGTACTAGGGGAAAGTTTATAGCTATCTCCTCGCTGGAGAAAAAACGAAGGGAATATAAAAATTACAAAATGGTCAATAAAACTTGCAGCAGCAGACGCCACAAATACCTCAAATTTTCAAAAAATGCTTACAGTTAGGGGAGACCTGAGAATAATAAAAATTAAAATAGCAGAAAAAGCCCTCAAATAAACCACACAACTGTTTTACCAACAGAGTAATATAGCGCATAGATTACTGGCACATACGGTAAGAAAAGTCCAAACTTCCACTATTATTAAATCAATCAAAATGAGAGCTGGAGAAATCACATATGATCCGAAGATTGTGGAAGGGGAGCTCATAGCATATTAATCTTCCCTGTATAATTTACAGGTGAGGGTTAGGACCTGCTACGGTCATGCCGTGTAAGTGGTAGCAGGCTTAAGACGCTTTGGCCAAAGGGTTAAACTAAATGACCCTTTTACAAGAGATATATAGGTATTGCACTGTGTATTTTTGTCATATTGGAAGTAGCTTTGGGCGTTTTAGTTTTTTTGTTGTATACATTTAGCCACACTCACTAGCACTCCTTTTGACACTTATATGCATATATATATTATGTGGTAATGGTTAGGGTTTCTCAGAGCTTGTTGAGAATCTGTGTATTTTGTTTAATTTACAGAATAAGCAGAAACAAAATCTAGATGTTCCTAATTGTTGTTTAAATATATCTGGACTCCTGTCATTGACCGTTTTTGAGCGACCAATACAGGGTCTTATTAAATGCAGAAATTACACAAGACGAGAACACCTGCCCAGGAGGACTCTCAAATATTTACTACAAAACATTCCTAAAAATACTTTTTAATTCTTTCATGAAAGGTAAAGAAATTCCCCCCTCAATGCTGAGAGCACAGATCTCTGCGATCCCAAAACCTGGCAGAGACCATAACTGTTGAAGTACAGTCACTATCGTTCCATTTCCCTTATCAATACTGATATTAAAATCTACAGTAAAATTATTGCAACAAGATTAAATAAACTACTTCCCAAGATAATCAACCCAGATCAAGTTGGATTTATTTTGGGGAGACAAGCTGCTAATATTAACACCCATTTAGCAAATGTATCAAAAACATCCACACTGCTTATTTCACTTGACGCTGAAGAGGCGTTCGACTGTGTAGACTGCTCATATTTGTTTATAACTTTAGAAAAATTTGGTATCAAGGGACATATTCTGAATGGAATTAAGGCCCTTTATAATCAACTAGAAGCCACATTAAAAATGGCTGGAATCAACTTTGGAGTAATCAATATAAATAATGAGACAGACAAGGTTGCCCACTGTCCCCCTTGCTATTTGCGCTGTGTTTAGAGCCTTTGGCAAAATTCAGATTAATAGGGACATCAAGGGTTTGGTAAAACAGTCCAAAGAGTACAAAATATCCCTTTATGCAGATGACATTTTACGAACACTCACTAGACCAGGGGTGCGCAAACTTTTTGCCCTGCGTGCCCCCCCCCTCCCCCGCCTGCTCTCCCCCTCTGCTCATGTCATGGATTGGCAGAATAACATCAGTTAAAATGAATTCTCTCCCCAAACTGCTCCATCTGTTTCCTAGTTTTTCTCTCTGTACCCCCCCCACCACACCTTGAATATAATCTAAAAACAAATAAAAATTGTTTAGGGGAACAAACAAAAAAAAAGAAATTAACAAATAGTAACTATATTATTCGTGACGCAATTCCTCGCTATGTTTGTGAGTATCTGTGACGGTAGGGAGTAACCAGGCTCTCAAAGGTTAAGCCCGTTTTTGGTTACCCCCTGATCTGTATATAAGGGTCCAAAAGAGTTAGCTCTTTTGCCCAGTAACATTGTATCTTTCAATGCACACCCTGAAATAAAAAGTATTTTTTATGTTTCCGGGCATGTCAGCGAGTAGGGACTGCTATGGCATGAGTTTCAAGGGGAGGGGGGATGCGGAGGAATTATTGCCAGTATGTGCCTAGGTAGTTGGGGACCGAAGTTGTCGGTTCACCTAAAATGTACCCTGGCATCATGCCTGATTCTCGGATACATGTAGGCACATTGTCCCGGCAATATCTCCCCTTGAAAACGCTTGCGCGACTCACTGCTAGGGTTCCCTGCTTCAGCATAGCCAAGAAAGGTAAATGGGGCACAGGGATGAAAAGTGTCCCTGTAACTGAGGGAATCCCTAGGTTAAGAGGGGTACCCCAGTTAATGCCCAGGTAGCCCAGAACCTGTATTGTGTTTGTGGGTGCTCCAACCTTGGATAAGGTTGTGCGGGGACTCTCAGAGTCCAGGCTAAGTCCAGAAGATAGTGTGTAGGGAATAAAGGCTGATAGAAATAAAAATACACCTTTCTATTCTATTCCCCATACCCAGGGACATAGGGATGTATTAAAGTATATTTTATTAATACATTGTACTGTAATGTACTGTTGTGTGCTGTAAGGTAGTGGGACTTTCGGAACCGATGTCCATGTAGGCTGCCAGGGCTAACCCATAGGTGCCAGTAAGTCTGCTAGACATTGGAGTTCAAAGTAGCAAGGAGGATGCAGGAGGTGTTAAAGCCATTTGGGTGGCAGGGAAGGGCTCAAGTACCCAGGTCCGGAGGACAATGGCAGTTGTCCGGACTGCCATTTGTTCTGCCAGACCTGGTGGAGCCTGACCCAGCGGGTGGCATGAGATAGCCAGGGACGGCGGTGGCAAGCTTGCGCATGTCCCTTCGCAATTTCATATTTCCCGCAGTCCCGGATTTTCCTACCGGCATGTCTCTGATTGGCTGCTGAAAAAGTTCCCACGCGGTGATTGGTTGCCGAGTTTCATGAATGAAAGTCAGAATACTATAATAACCGTCTGAGCCAATCAGATTTGAGATTCCCAGTAGCAAGAGCGCGGGCGGGCTTTTCAAAGTTGCTCTTGTGCGAATAGCAAAGCAACCGGCTTCGATTTCAAGCCAAGAAAGCCTGCCCGCCAAAGACCAAGTCCCAACTTCTGCGGCCAAGTTCTCAAAATCGAACGTAGCGGTCGCGGCTGGGGTTTGATGTCTATTTCCGTTCCAGAGATCTGCGGTAACTCGCGGTCAAGAAAAGTCCAAGTTCTCAGAAGAGAAGGGAGCGGTGGCGTGTGGAACTTCACGCCGATTTGGGAACTAGGAGATTTGGGGCTGTGTCCCGGTCAGAGAAAAACTCTTATTTAGAGTTCACTGCACCTAGGAGAGTCTCGTTTTCGACCCCAAGTAATAGGAAAGTCTCGTTTTCGAACCCCAGACCCCCAGTGAGTGAGTTTTTTGTCTGTATTTTGTGTTCTGTTGTCTGTAAGCGAATTTATGCCGAATAAATTACAATTTATTTCATTACCTTGCTTTGCTCAATGAATGATCCTGGTAAAAAGGTGTAAACTGCCTTGTCTCTCGTGACACTCAAAGTTGTTTCAAAGCGTTTTTTTTTTTATTACCTCATAACATTTTATACTGGTTTGCGCTATTTGGCACGTACTTCTCTCTTTATTCTATATATATATATCATTTGGGAGGGAGTGGCGGGAGAGGCAGGCAAGAGAGAGGGAGAGGAGAGTGAGGCAGGTGAGAGGGAGAGAGAGGCAGGTGAGAGAGAGGCAGGCGAGAGAGAGGGAGAGAGGCAGGCGAGAGACAGGGAGAGGAGAGAGGCAGGCGAGAGAGAGTGAGAGGAGAGAGAGAGGAGAGAGGGAGGCAAGAGGGAGAGAGAGGCAGGCAAGAGGGAGAGAGAGGCAGGCGAGAGAGAATGGGAGAGGAGAGAGAGGCAGACGAGAGAGGGAGAGGAGAGAGAGGCAGGTGAGAGAGAATGGGAGAGGAGAGAGGCAGACGAGAGAGAGGGAGAGGCAGGCAAGAGAGAGGGAGAGGAGAGAGAGGAGAGAGGCCGGTGAGAGACAGGGAGAGGAGAGAGGCAGACGAGAGACAGGGAGGAGAGAGGCAGGCGAGAGAGGGAGAGAGTGAAAGGAGAGAGAGAGGAGAGAGACAGACGAGAGAGAGGGAGAGGAGAGAGAGGCAGGTGAGAGAGAATGGGAGAGGAGAGAGAGGCAGGCGAGAGAGGGAGAGGAGAGAGAGGCAGGCGAGAGAGAGGGAGAGGCTGGCAAGAGAGATGGAGAGGAGAGGCAGGTGAGAGAGAGACAGGCGAGAGAGAGGGAGAGGAGAGGCAGGTGAGAGAGAATGGGAGAGGAGAGAGAGGCAGGCGAGAGAGGCAGGCGAGAGAGAGGGAGAGGCTGGCAAGAGAGATGGAGAGGAGAGGCAGGCGAGAGAGAGGGAGAGAGGCAGGCGAGAGAGAGGGAGAGGAGTGGCAGGCGAGAGAGAGGGAGAGAGAGGCAGGCCAGAGACATGGAGAGGAGAGAGAGGCAAATGAGAGACAGGGAGAGGAAAGGCAGGTTAGAGAGCGAGAGGCAGGCATAAGAGAGGAGAGAGGGTCAAAGCTGTTTCAAAGCGTTTTTTTTATTATTACCTCCTAACATTTTATACTGGTTTGCGCTATTTGGCACGTACGTCTCTCTTTATTCTATATATATCATTTGGGAGGGAGTGGCGAGAGAGGCAGGCAAGAGAGAGGGAGAGGAGAGAGGGGCAGGCAAGAGAGAGGGAGAGGAGAGAGGGGCAGACGAGAGAGAGGGAGAGGCAGGTGAGAGAGAGGGAGAGGCAAGCGAGAGAGAATGGGAGAGGCGAGAGACAGGGAGAGCAGAGGGGCAGGCGAGAGAGAATGGGAGAGGTGAGAGACAGGGAGAGGAGAGAGAGTGGGAGAGTGGGAGAGGAGAGAGAGTGGGCTGTTTCAAAGCGTTTTTTTTATTATTACCTCCTAACATTTTATACTGGTTTGCGCTATTTGGCACGTACGTCTCTCTTTATTCTATATATATCATTTGGGAGGGAGTGGCGAGAGAGGCAGGCAAGAGAGAGGGAGAGGAGAGAGGGGCAGGCAAGAGAGAGGGAGAGGAGAGAGGGGCAGACGAGAGAGAGGGAGAGGCAGGTGAGAGAGAGGGAGAGGCAAGCGAGAGAGAATGGGAGAGGCGAGAGACAGGGAGAGCAGAGGGGCAGGCGAGAGAGAATGGGAGAGGTGAGAGACAGGGAGAGGAGAGAGAGTGGGAGAGGAGAGGCAGTTGAGAGACATGGAGAGGAGAGAGAGGCAAGTGAGAGACAGGGAGAGGAAAGGCAGATGAGAGACCGAGAGGCAGGCATGAGAGAGGGGAGGGAGGGTGAGGAGAGAGAGGCAGGCAAAAGAGAGGGAGAGGCAGCGAGAGAGAGGGAAGCACGTGAGGTGCACGATAAATATCTCTAGTCCTCTCACGGTATCACTGATACCCACATCCAGCTGGATTAGCACAATGACCTGCAGCATCCAATCAGATGTGGTAGCTGTGACGATGGGGAGGATTTGGGCCGGGATAAAAGGGGTTACACCCCAATTGGCCACCCTCTACCCTCACCTGGGAAGCAAGGGGTTAACTGGACTGAGGTCCAGTAATGTGTTTTTACCTCGCTTCAATATCCAAATGCTTATTCCCCTGTGTAACTGTCTTGTGTTATCCTGGTGTTTGCACTCACACATACACTAGGGTTGATGCGGGAGGGAAGGGGTTAATGTTAAAATAGTGATTCTAGCCCTTTGTTTTAGTTACCCTCAAAGATGCCTGCCTACTAAATGCAAATGGTCAGCGACCAAATGGTTAGGAAGCAGCCCCTGATCAAAGGTTCAGCCACTCTACCTGTTCGCAGGAAGCTGGAGTGGGTTGTGAGCGTTATAACTCACACTTACAAACGCCTCTGATTTAGGAGGTCTGGGGCATTGGGTGTGAAATCTAACACCAGGTGACGAATGTCCACTACCCAGGGGTCCCTGCTTCAAAGGATTTATTGATTGGGGCCAGGGGTGCGGTTACGCAAGGAGATATCAGAATGAGTGACCGTATTAAATATAAGAATATTATGAGATGTCCTCGGCTGAACATGCTAAAAGTTACATATGTGTATTCGTGGGACTTATCTGCAACTAAGGAATACAAACACCTGATGTTTAGCCGGTTCGAAGAGACAGATATTAATATCTCTCTTAATTTTAATATTACACTGTAATATTTAGTCTCATTGGGAGCGTCATGCGTGTTGGAATGTATTAATATGTCTCGCGTGCCGGTAGGTACTACTGAACTGAAGTTATGAAGTTATTTAGATAGGAAAAGCAGTTTGTAAACGTCCTTGAGTGGGAGTTTTACTCTGAGGAAAACTGTCAATTTCACCGCTGATTTATGAGAGGGGCTGGGTTTAGGTTGTGTTCAATGGGAAATAATTGTATAAGAACCAGGCTCAGCCTATGGCTAGTGTGCTTTCATGTCTTTCGTGTCTTGGGATTATGAAGATTGCTGTATGAACTGCCAGTCTAGATTTGACTGTTTCATCATTTCCATCTTAAGTGAGTGTCTATATTTTGCCTGTTATTTGTATATCTTGTGTGTTCACCTTTATCAAGGAATAAATTATATTTTATCATATCTAAGTCTCGTACCAGTTCAACCCAGTTATATATATATTTTGGTGTGTATTATTAATAGCCTGTCACAAAGCTCCCGTCACAGTAGCCACTGTTGGCTCCAATACCTGCTGCGGTGTTTTACTAGCAATAGTTTGCTGGTCCGTCTTCCCTTCCCGCTGCGGCCCAACGCATCCACATTCAACATGCGCCTGGAGGTCATCGTGCTGATCCAGCTGGATGGGAGTATCGGTGATACCGTGAGAAGAGGACTGATATCTGCTCTACATCAGGAAACGTTATCTCCCTAGTGTGCTCACCGTGTTTGCGAGTGTGTCTAAGAGGTTTTTTATTACCTCATAAAATGTTATACAGGATTAAGCTAAGTGGCACGCGGGTTCTCTCTCTGTTCTATTTCTAGCACTTCCTTGGATGTGGTCCATCCCTTCAGAAGATGCGGAATCTGCCCCTGTCGTAATCACATTGGATTCTCTGATAATTCATGGACTTTACGGAGCCGGCTTGTTCTTTTGCGCGGGCCTCTTACCTGGTCCGGCATCTCCTCAAACCGTGCGGCGTCATGACATGTGACATCGCGACGCCATTTGATGTCACGTTGTCCTGGCATTGCGGTGCCACGATAGCAGGATGCTGAAGGAGGGAATGCCGCCGGACTGGTAGGAGACAGTTACAGAGGCCCGGCACATGGCACCGCATTGCCATGACAACATGACCTCGCAACTTCATGACGCTGCATCGTTGTTGTGGGCAAGAGCATGGGGGCCCCTAACCGCGGGGATGCATCTTTCACTCATTTTCTATTTTGCACTTATTTCACATGATTAATTGTTTAATTGTTTTTGTGGAATTAATGTTTATTCATATTGTATGTTTCACCACTTGATATTGAGTCACGGTCGTTTTTTTTATATGGGTATATCTTATTAGCGCTGTTTTCATTTGATATAGATATATACACATATATACACACACACACACACGTTTGTGAACCTCAATGATAATTATGGAAATACCAACATTTTAGCAGGATAACCTTCTTGAATCAAAACTAGTCGTCTTTTCTTAAAAGTCCAATAGGCTTTATATTAACCAATTCCGTGTATTTTGAAACAAAATGATGTATGAATTAGACAAACAATAAATATTGAAGAGTCAGGGTATGTGCAAAAGTAAGTGAGACCCTGGTTTTATCAGTTAAAGGGGATAATTAGAATCAGGTGTTTAAATAATGAGGTTGATCTTCAGGTGTGAGTTTGGGAGGCCTCAACCTATAGAAAGATCAGAAACTTTGTGAGTTTAGTCTTCACCATACAGGTGTGGAAACATGTCCTATCACAATCAAAAGAAATCTCTGAGGACCTCAGTAAAGCAGTTATTGGTGCTAATCCGTCAAAAAGGGTTAGAAAAGCATTTCTAAGGATCTGGGTCTCCACCAATCCAATGTCATACAGATAGTCTACAAATGGAGAAAGTGCAAGTCTACCCAGGAGTGTTCGTCCTACTAAAATCTCTCCAAGAATAAACCGTCAAATCATCCAAGAAGTCACAAAGTACCCCAGAGTAACATCCAAGGATCTGCAGGTCACTCTCGCCTTGGCTAATGTGAGTGTTCATGGCTCAACTATGATAAAAAAAGACTGAACAGGAATGGTGTTTATGGAAGGATAGCCAGAAGGAAACCACGGCTCTCTAAAAAGAACATTGCTGCCGTCTGAAGCTCGCCAAAGAGCACATAGATGATCCACCTTTAACTCGTCAGTCCAGAGAAAATTGATCCAGAAGTCTTGTGGAATATTATTATTATTGAAGTATTTAAACTTTATACTTATTATTTTATGTTTTGTCAATTGGTTGTAGCATTGGGCACCCGTCTTTTGTTTGTAAACATTGGCCACGCTCAGTAGCACTTTTATTGACATATATATATATATACATATATATTATTTATATATATATATATATATATATATATATATATAATGTGGTGGGTGTTGGAGTTAGAGCGTGCTGGGAATGTGTGTGTTAATTTGGTTCCTGACTGGTATCAGTTGTTTGGAGATAAGTGGTCCCTCCTCCCAGAGCTCACGCTTCCCCACCTTTTTAACTTGGGAAGTTCTGGCATTTTGCTGGATGGACAGGACTCACTGTGGTTCTTTCCCCTCATGCAGAGGTAACAGGAAGGCTCACAGTGTAGTGTTAGGATCTGCATTAATTTGGTTATGCCTTGACGTTGGTATGCAGGCTTATGACACTTTGGCCAAAGGGTTTAACTAAATAACCAAGTAAATATTATTGAAGAGTTTAAACTTCATACTTATTACTTTATATGTTTGTCAATTGGATGTAGCATTGGGCACCCCTGTCTTTTGTTTGTACACAATAGGATGGGGACATTTTTGCCCATTCTTCATGGAAAAATTGATCCAGTTCTGATACGTTTGTTGGGAATCGTCACTTAAGTGCAATCTTTGTCTCACTAGGGCTGGCTGGGAATTTTGTGGGGCCACTCCTCAGCTGACTCAGCGTCGCAGCATCATATTGTCATAGCAACGTCATGCTACCATGTGATGTCACCTTGTCATGGCAACGGGGCGCCATGATAACGGGACCCTATAGGAAGAGATGCCGCTGGACAAGGTAAGAGACTTAGGCTGCGGACATAGTGCACGCGCGGCATGAACAAATTCATGTAAGTGCACCAGTCCGCCCATGCTGTGCGTGATGTGCAAAATTAGAATTTTCGTGCGACAGCCGCATCACGTGAGCGTTTGTGTCAATGAGGACCTTTGTCTCTTTGACAAAGTGCAGTAGATGCACGAAACGCGTCAGAGTTCCTTCCCAAGATGATTTTTTTTTTTATTGATGTCTTTGCTGTTCATTAAATTTTTGTACTGAAAATCGCCATCCAGCTTCCGTTTTACTTCCTGCTTCCGGAACGCATGAGGCACCTGCTGGCACGCTCTGCACTGCCATCTTTCCCCCTACCCAGGGTGATTTTCTACAGCCAATGAGGACCAGCCTTGTGATGTCACGGCCACACCCTCCCTGTCGCGTCATCGGAGTCCACAGAGCGCTGAGGTGACACCCCCTCCCCCCTCAGTTTTACTGTTGCAGGGAAGAGTACGGGGCTTGGTGCAGTGACACCAATGGAACCGCTATCGAGCCAGCCCCGAGTCTCACCATAAATGATCGATAGGGTTCCAGTCAGGACTTTGAATGGGCCACGCAAGACCATTAATTATCTTCTTGTTCAACCACTCTAGTGTGGCTTTGGCTTTGTGCTTCGGGTCATTGTCCTGCTGCAATGTGAACTTCCTCCCCAGTTTCAGTCTGGGCTGAACTCAAACAGGGATTCCTCCTTCGCCTGCACTTTGCACATCCATTCTCCCCTCTATCCTGACAAGAATCCCAGTCCCTGCTGAAGAGAAGCGTCCCAATAACATGTTGTTCCCACCGTGCCTGACAGTTGGGATGGTGGTGACTGGGGGATGGGCAGTTTTCTTGCACCAGACTTGGAATTTAGATCAAAAATGTTTGTCTCGTCTGACCACAAACCCTTTTCCCCACATATCTGCAATAACATCTATATATTCATTTTTTTTTTTGCCAACTCCATATGTAATTTGAAGATGTCTTTTTGAGTAATTGATTCTTTCTGGCCACCTGCCCATACAGATATACCGTGGGAAAGGGGAGGGAAAGGTAAGGGAAGATAAATGAACCCCTGCTCAGCTTAGAATGGAAGTACTTAATAATGAGGATAAGGTGCTAGACTGAGAATTGTATTGACAACTAGCTGAGAGCCCCGGCGTTGCCCGGGATGTTTGTGGTGTGGGTGTGGCATTTGGGTGGGGAGTGGTCCACGCGGCCCATGTGCGGTGGTAGTGCTGCTGTGGCTGTACTGATGGTGATTGTATTGGTGTGCTGATTTGGGAGGGTTTGGTGCTGATGTGGGGGTGCGGATGTGGGTGTGCCGATGGGGGAGGTGCAAAGGTGGCGATGTGTGGGTGCTGATGGTGTTGATGGGGGCTGGGAATGGTGGGGAGCCGAGAATGCCAGTGTGCTGGGGGGGCATGGGATACCGGTGTGCTGATGTGGTGGTGCTGGGGTGTGTGTGTGTATACATGTTTGTGTGTATACATTGTATGTGTGTGTGTGTATACATTGTATGTGTGTGTGTGTATACATTGTATGTGTGTGTGTGTATACATTGTATGTGTGTGTGTGTATACATTGTATGTGTGTGTGTGTATACATTGTATGTGTGTGTGTGTATACATGTGTGTGTGTGTATGTGTACGTGTGTGTGTATGTGTATACACGTATGTGTGTGTATACACGTGTGTGTATACACGTGTGTGTATACACGTGTGTGTGTATACACGTGTGTGTGTATACACGTGTGTGTGTATACACGTGTGTGTGTATACACGTGTGTGTGTGTATACACGTGTGTGTGTGTATACACGTGTGTGTGTATACACGTTTGTGTGTGTGTATACATGTTTGTGTGTGTGTATACATGTTTGTGTGTATACATTGTATGTGTGTGTGTGTGTATACATGTGTATGTGTGTATACGTGTATGTGTGTATACGTGTGTGTGTGTACACATGTGTGTGTGTGTACACATGTGTGTGTGTGTACACATGTGTGTGTGTGTACACATGTGTGTGTGTGTACACGTGTGTGTGTGTACACGTGTGTGTGTACACGTGTGTGTGTACACATGTGTGTGTGTACACATGTGTGTGTGTACACATGTGTGTGTGTACACATGTGTGTGTGTACACGTGTGTGTGTGTGTACACGTGTGTGTGTGTGTACACGTGTGTGTGTGTACACACGTGTGTGTGTGTACACACGTGTGTGTGTGTACACACGTGTGTGTGTGTGTACACACGTGTGTGTGTGTGTACACACATGTGTGTGTGTGTACACACATGTGTGTGTGTGTACACACGTGTGTGTGTGTGTACACACGTGTGTGTGTGTACACACGTGTGTGTGTGTGTACACACGTGTGTGTGTGTACACACGTGTGTGTGTGTACACACGTGTGTGTGTGTACACACGTGTGTGTGTGTGTACACACGTGTGTGTGTGTACACACGTGTGTGTGTGTACACACGTGTGTGTGTACACATGTGTGTGTGTGTACACATGTGTGTGTGTGTACACATGTGTGTGTGTGTACACATGTGTGTGTGTACACATGTGTGTGTGTACACATGTGTGTGTGTATACACGTGTGTGTGTGTATACACGTGTGTGTGTGTGTACACGTGTGTGTGTATACATGTGTGTGTGTGTGTGTATACATTATGTGTATGTATACCTGTGTGTATACGTGTGTGAGTGTATACGTGTGTGTGTATGTGTACATGTGTGTGTGTGTGTATGTCTCCATGTGTGTGTGTGTATGTCTCCATGTGTGTGTGTACGTGTACATGTGTGTGAGTATATGTGTACATGTGTGTGTGTGTACGTGTCTACGTGTACATGTGTGTGTGTGTGTGTGTGTGTGTATGTGTACGTGTGTGTGTGTGTGTGTGTGTGTGTACGTGTCTACGTGTACATGTGTGTGTGTGTCTACGTGTACGTGTGTGTGTGTCTACGTGCGTGTGTGTACGTGTGTACGTGTGTACGTGTGTGTCTACGTGTGTGTCTACGTGTGTGTGTGTCTACGTGTGTGTGTTTGTGTATACGTGTGTGTTTGTGTCTACGTGTGTGTGTTTGTGTATACGTGTGTGTGTGTATTCGTGTGTGTGTGTATACGTGTGTGTGTGTCTACGTCTGTGTGTGTGTGTGTGTGTCTACGTGTGTGTGTTTGTGTGTCCCTGTGTGTGTTTGTGTCCCTGTGTGTCCTTTGGCCCGTGACTCCGCCTCAGGGAAGGGGGGGGGTGGGGGGGAGGTGGTGGGAAGGAGGGGGGGAAGGGGAGGTGGGGGGGAGGTGGTGGGAAGGGGGGGGGTGGGGGGGAGGTGGTGGGAAGGGGGGGGTGGTGGGAAGGGGGGGGAGGTGGTGGGGAGTTGGGAAGGGGGGTGGGGTTGGCTTTGGGGGGTGGAGGTGGTGAGAAGGTGGTGGGAGGTTGTGAAGGGGGGGTGAAGGTGGGGGTGGAGGGGAGGTGAAGGTGGGGGTGGAGGGGAGGTGAAGGGGGGGGGTGGAGGGGAGGTGAAGGGGGGTGTGGAGGGGAGGTGAAGGGGGGGTGGAGGGGAGGTGAAGGGGGGGGTGGAGGGAGGTGGAAGGGAAGTGGAGTGAGGGGAGGTGAGGGGTGGGTGAGGGGAGGTGAGGTGAAGGGGGGTGAGGGGAGGTGAAGGGGGGTGAGGGGAGGTGAAGGGCGCTCCCTCACCCGTCCGGCAGCTCCCTCACCCGTCCGGCCACTCCCTCACCCGTCCGGCCGCTCCCACGTGGTCTGAGGCGGGAGGCAGCTTGTTGTGGCCGCTCCCCCGCTGTGTCCCGGGCGCTCGCTCCTCCGCTGACTGTAGCGGCGCCAGGGGGTGGAGGGGAGGTGAAGGGGGGTGAAGGGGAGGTGAAGGGCCGCTCACTCACCCGTCCGGAAGGTCCCACGTGGTCTGAGGCGGGAGGCAGCTTGTTGTGGCCGCTCCCCCGCTGTGTCCCGGGCGCTCGCTGCTCCGCTGACTGTAGCGGCGCCGGGGGGGGGGGGGTTGAAAGCGCGGGAGACACGGGGAGAGGAGGAGGCTGATTTCGGGGAGGAAGAGGCGGAGGCTCCGGCGGGTATGTGAGGCCCTCCCCCCCCCCCCGGGTTATACATGCTGCTAATGTACACACCCCCCCTACTGTGTGTGTGTGTCCCTGTGTGTGTGTGTGTGTCCGTGTGTGTCCGTGTGTGTCCGTGTGTGTGTGTCCGTGTGTGTCCCTGTGTGTGTGTGTCCGTGTGTCCGTGTGTGTCCCTGTGTGTGTGTGTGTCCCTGTGTGTCCTTTGGGCCGTCACTCCGCCTCAGGCCAATGAGAGGTGTGCGGGGGCGGCCCAAGGGACCAATGAGATTTCCCCTAGGGACACCGGACATCCAGCAGGCAGGCATGCATGCAGGCAGGCAGGCAAACATACAGTGCTTTCACTAATATAGTATAAGATAAACCGAAAGAAAAAAAAGAACGCACTTAGATATAGCACTCAGATATCACTTGTGGGAAATGTCAATATTAAAATTATCTTTACTTGAATTAACTATTACAATAAATGGTGGATAGGATAAAAAATAAAACATGACTCAATATGTCAGATAACTGGAACGATGCCAGTAGTAGCGAGTCGCTACTGATTTAGACCCCTATTGTCGGTCTCTAGAGGTGGCAGTGTCTAGTTGCTCAGATTGATATATATGAGTAATTGTACTCCCCCCTGGCCAGGGAGGGGAGTAAAGTGGTCGCAAATCGTATACCTCGTCTGGTGCTATATAACCTAGAACAGCAATTAGTGCTGTGGTGATAGGAAATTATATTATCCTCCGAGTCAAGGTAACATAGCTTTGTTATACAGATTGGGAGCAGACCACCTGCCCATACAGCCCAGCTTTGTGTAGGGACCGGCTTATTGTTGATGTGAGAACACTGACTCCTATCTCAGACACAGAACTTTGAAGTCAACGATAACCTTGAGAGATCTGCACAGTGACGTCACAAACCAGTTTCCTGCTCGCCCGGCTGCTCAGTTTGGGGGGCGGGGGGCGAGGGGGTGACCTAATCTGGGTGGGATGATCCATCTCCCACTTCCTAATAATGGACGTCACTGTGCAGAGAGAGAGAGAGAACCGGCTCCTACGCTGAGCTTCTCTACCACTTTATCCCTGACTTGTTCCGAGAGCTCCTTGGTCTCATGGTGGCCTTGTTGGGTCACCTAGTCGCAGCTTGAAAGTCTTTATATATCTGAGGGAAATGATCTACAAATGAAAGCACTGCGATTACACACAGGCTGTAACATTTTCACTAACTTTGTGCCCTTCTAAACAATTCATTTGCACCAGCGCTGCTTTAGGGCGGCAGTAGCAAAGGGGGTTGAATACTTATGCAACTGAGATGAATCTGTTTGTCTCTGTAAATTGTATTTCTTTATATTCTACTAGCTGAGAGCCCCGGCGTTGCCCGGGATGTTTGTGGTGTGGGTGTGGCATTTGGGTGGGGAGTGGTCCACGCGGCCCATGTGCGGTGGTAGTGCTGCTGTGGCTGTACTGATGGTGATTGTATTGGTGTGCTGATTTGGGAGGGTTTGGTGCTGATGTGGGGGTGCGGATGTGGGTGTGCCGATGGGGGAGGTGCAAAGGTGGCGATGTGTGGGTGCTGATGGTGTTGATGGGGGCTGGGAATGGTGGGGAGCCGAGAATGCCAGTGTGCTGGGGGGGCATGGGATACCGGTGTGCTGATGTGGTGGTGCTGGGGGGTGTGTGTGTATACATGTTTGTGTGTATACATTGTATGTGTGTGTGTGTATACATGTGTGTGTGTGTATGTGTACGTGTGTGTGTATGTGTATACACGTGTGTGTGTATACACGTATGTGTGTGTATACACGTGTGTATACACGTGTGTGTATACACGTGTGTGTGTATACACGTGTGTGTGTATACACGTGTGTGTGTATACACGTGTGTGTGTGTATACACGTGTGTGTGTATACACATTTGTGTATACATGTTTGTGTGTGTGTATACATGTTTGTGTGTATACATTGTATGTGTGTGTGTGTGTATAAGTGTGTGTGTGTGTGTGTGTGTACATTTGTGTGTGTGTACACATGTTTGTGTGTGTATACACATGTGTGTGTGTGTGTGTATACATGTGTATGTGTGTATACATGTGTGTGTGTATACATGTGTGTGTGTATACACATGTGTGTGTGTGTACACATGTGTGTGTGTACACATGTGTGTGTGTACACGTGTGTGTGTGTACACATGTGTGTGTGTGTACACATGTGTGTGTGTACACATGTGTGTGTGTATACACGTGTGTGTGTGTGTATACACGTGTGTGTGTATACATGTGTGTGTATACATGTGTGTGTGTGTGTATACATTATGTGTATGTATACCTGTGTGTATACGTGTGTGAGTGTATACGTGTGTGTGTATGTGTACATGTGTGTGTGTGTGTATGTCTCCATGTGTGTGTGTGTATGTCTCCATGTGTGTGTGTGTATGTCTCCATGTGTGTGTGTGTATGTCTCCATGTGTGTGTGTACGTGTACATGTGTGTGAGTATATGTGTACATGTGTGTGTGTGTGTACGTGTCTACGTGTACATGTGTGTGTGTGTGTGTGTATGTGTACATGTGTGTGTGTGTGTGTGTGTGTGTGTACGTGTCTACGTGTACATGTGTGTGTGTGTCTACGTGTACGTGTGTGTGTGTCTACGTGCGTGTGTGTACGTGTGTACGTGTGTGTCTACGTGTGTGTCTGTGTGTGTGTGTCTACGTGTGTGTGTTTGTGTATACGTGTGTGTGTTTGTGTCTACGTGTGTGTGTTTGTGTATACGTGTGTGTGTGTATACGTGTGTGTGTGTGTCTACGTCTGTGTGTGTGTGTGTGTCTACGTGTGTGTGTGTTTGTGTGTCCCTGTGTGTGTTTGTGTCCCTGTGTGTCCTTTGGCCCGTGACTCCGCCTCAGGGAAGGGGGGGGGGGGGTGGGGGGGAGGTGATGGGAAGGAGGGGGGGGAAGGGGAGGTGGGGGGGAGGTGGTGGGAAGGGGGGGGGGGTGGGGGGGAGGTGGTGGGAAGGGGGGGGAGGTGGTGGGGAGTTGGGAAGGGGGGTGGGGTTGGCTTTGGGGGGTGGAGGTGGTGAGGAGGTGGTGGGAGGTTGTAAGGGGGGAGTGAAGGGAAGGTGAAGGGGGGGTGAAGGTGGGGGTGGAGGGGAGGTGAAGGTGGGGGTGGAGGGGAGGTGAAGGGGGGGGGTGGAGGGGAGGTGAAGGGGTGTGTGGAGGGGAGGGGGTGGAGGGGAGGTGAAGGGGGGGTGGAGGGGAGGTGAAGGGGGGGGTGGAGGGAGGTGGAAGGGAAGTGGAGTGAGGGGAGGTGAGGGGTGGGTGAGGGGAGGTGAAGGGGGGTGAGGGGAGGTGAAGGGGGGTGAGGGGAGGTGAAGGGCGCTCCCTCACCCGTCCGGCAGCTCCCTCACCCGTCCGGCCGCTCCCTCACCCGTCCGGCCGCTCCCACGTGGTCTGAGGCGGGAGGCAGCTTGTTGTGGCCGCTCCCCCGCTGTGTCCCGGGCGCTCGCTCCTCCGCTGACTGTAGCGGCGCCAGGGGGTGGAGGGGAGGTGAAGGGGGGTGAAGGGGAGGTGAAGGCCGCTCACTCACCCGTCCGGAAGGTCCCACGTGGTCTGAGGCGGGAGGCAGCTTGTTGTGGCCGCTCCCCCGCTGTGTCCCGGGCGCTCGCTGCTCCGCTGACTGTAGCGGCGCCGGGGGGGGGGGGGGGTTGAAAGCGCGGGAGACACGGGGAGAGGAGGAGGCTGATTTCGGGGAGGAAGAGGCGGAGGCTCCGGCGGGTATGTGAGGCCCCCCCCCCCCCCCCGGGTTATACATGCTGCTAATGTACACACACCCCCTACTGTGTGTGTGTGTCCCTGTGTGTGTGTGTGTGTGTGTGTCCGTGTGTCCGTGTGTGTGTGTGTGTCCCTGTGTGTGTGTGTCCGTGTGTGTGTCCGTGTGTCCGTGTGTCCGTGTGTGTCCCTGTGTGTGTGTGTGTCCCTGTGTGTCCTTTGGGCCGTCACTCCGCCTCAGGCCAATGAGAGGTGTGCGGGGGCGGCCCAAGGGACCAATGAGATTTCCCCTAGGGACACCGGACATCCAGCAGGCAGGCATGCATGCAGGCAGGCAGGCAAACATACAGTGCTTTCACTAATATAGTATAAGATTTGCATTTTCTAACTTTATCACCGTGGAGTATTTTTTTGTAGATTCTGCATGTTACGTCTCATATAGTGTTCGTGTTGTGTCACTCTGTAGGTAATCCGAAACTTGACGCGAACCCTGGCGAGAGATTTAAGGAGGAGATCAGCGGGTAATTGTTCTGTGCGTAAGGGAAAGGATCATCGCTGCAGAAGGTTGGATAGACTGAATTAACATGCCTTCATGTTACCCGGCCTTTGAAGATAATTAGGCCTCGCAGAGCTGGGCCCAAGTTTTCACATGAAGAAGATGGGCTATAAGGGTTATTTAGCAACAACCAACTCCAGGAATCTTTCATATAAAAGAACGCCCCTTATCCTCAGACAAATGTTTTCTAAATAATTATGAATGGAGATCGATGCAGCAAGAGGTTTGGGCCGCGCCCTGTTTCAGAATGATGGCTTTCGGCGCATACAAAAAAACACTGTGCCTTTAATTCATCTGCTTTGGGCATTAGGCTACAAATATGTGTAGGGGCAACAGACTTTTTGGAGATTTGAAAGGGACATGGCTGTGACAGGAAAGCTTCTTAAAAAAAATAGCATGGCCTGGGTATAATTCAATATCTGCTGCCAAAGATGGTAACAATATGAATAGAAATCACCGAGTTGGAAAAGGTGTGTGTTTGCCGTGGCATGTAGTGGTGCGAGCGTGGCTGTTTTTCAGAACTCTGCCACCAACATTCGGCCGATCGTGCAAAGTGTGTGTACACAAACATCACATAATAATGTTTGTGTACACACACAGGCTTTACTATATAATGGAGGGATGATAAGCGTGTTGTGTTGTATTTCACTGGATTTGGGAATGTCAGACTACAAAGAGGTGTGGAGAAGAGCCGGGCACACTGTAGTCAAGTAGTACAGCCGAGTATACCATTCCCTATGTAATAAACAGATGCCACGGCACCTGACCTCTCTGTACCTGGCACCGTACTGCGATCCAGGTGCGTCTCCGTTGTATTTTATATTGAATTACATTTATCTTGGGTGCAAAATACAGCACCTCTCATACCCCAAATGCTTTGTGGAAAGGTACCCCGACCCTGGCTGCAGGCCGCGACCTTGTGGGACTGTTTCCAGGTCCCCGCTGGCAGGATGTGTTGGACATTGGTGGGCAAATACGGGTATTATTTCTATTTGTAGTCAGAAGACTTTGATACGTAATCTACTACCATTTTGTTTCATTAACGGTTGCTGAAGGGGTTAAAAATGATAATAGTCAAACTCGCAGCTTGCGCGTGTGGACTTTGCCAGTTCTGGTCACTTGGAGCCAGTCACATTCCCGGCAATAATATGGACCGGCTGAGACGCAAATCGCACACGTCAGACGCGCGTTACAATTAGAAAAAGGTCTGGTTTTACTGTTAAAAACTGGAACGGCGCAAAGAGAAAATGTGCAGCAAGGGACACGTTCTGGGCCAAAGCACACGCTAAAATCTATCAGTGGTGTGTTGGAGGGAGCACGGAGCGTCTGAGCGGGGAGGGGGGGTGTACACGGAGCGTCCGACTGGGGGGGGGGCACAGAGAGTTCGAATGGGGGGAGAGAAAAGCACAGAGTCCGGGCGGGAAGGGGGGAGGGGAGTACGGAGTGTCTGACCGGGGAGAGGGGAGCACGGAGGGTCTGACCGGGGAGGGGGAGAGCACGGAGCGGCTGACCGGGGAGGGGCACGGAGAGTCCGAATGGGGGAGGGGGGGGGGGGGAAATCACGAGAGTCCGAGGGGGGGTGGGATTCCGGAGTTTCTGAGCGTGAAGGGGGGAAGCAGGGAGAGTCCGGGCGGGAAGGGGGGAGGGGAGTACGGAGTGTCTGACCGGGGAGGGGGAGAGCACGGAGCGTCTGACCGGGGAGGGGGAGAGCACGGAGCGTCTGACCGGGGAGGGGCACGGAGAGTCCGAATGGGGGGGGGGGGGGGAAATCACGAGAGTCCGAGGGGGGGTGGGATTCCGGAGTGTCTGAGCGTGAAGGGGGGAAGCAGGGAGAGCCTGGGCGGGGAGTGGGGAGGACAGGTACATTGGGGAGGACAGGTACACCGGGGCAGGTGGTTACTTCCCCAGCAGCTGTTTGCGCTGCTGCTCTAGCAGCGCCTCCAGGTGATCCGCTCTCTTCACAGCCGCCTGCAGAAAAACACAAAGCTTTGTGAAACTAGACTGCAAGCTCTTTGGGGCAGGCACATCCTGCTCCCCGTGTTTACTGTTACATCTAGTGTTAGCGCACAGCTATCTACATCCCCACATATTTTATGGCGTATGTTTTTACAGTCGTGTTTATAGCATACTGCATGTTTGTGCTGTTTGCCGTGCGTACGCGCATGCGCACACATCGTATGTTAACCCCTTCCCTGACAGCTACGCATTGCAGAGCAAAAGGAATTTGTGCCACGTGCTGGAAAAGTGCTAGGAATTGTGCATATATTGTTCAAACACTTTGCAATTTCCCTGGTGTTCTGGGGTGCAGAGGGGTGTATTTGGGGTACTGGAACGTGTTGCTATACATTGGGAGGGGGTATAATGGGGTTAGTGGGGGGGTCCTGACCTCACACTGCTTCCGCAGGCTGTTCACAGCCTCTTCTTTCCGCACTATTGCCGTCTTCACCCTGCGCACAGAGAAGCAAAACTCAGCGGACGTCTCAACACCCAATTACCAGGAAGGCAATTGTAAAAACACGGTGCAAATGACAGAATATTGTAACCATCCACAGCCAGGGGAATGCACGTGCTTAACCCAGGGGTAGGCAACTCCAGTCCTCCAGGGCCACCAACAGCTCAGGAATCCCTGCTTCAGCACAGATGACTCAAAGGCAGCCACTTCAGCACAGCTGGCTCAATCACTGATTGACCTCCCTGAGCTGAAGCAGGGATATCCTGAAAACCTGACCTGGTGGTGGCCCTTGAGGACTGAAGTTGATCACCCCTGGTTTAATCCCTTCAGATCCACGCGTTGCAGGCCTGGGACACTGAAGGGGTTAAGGACCATAACTAAAAGTTCTGCGCTTGTAAAATGCTGAAAGGCGAGAGGTTTCCAGCCACCGGGGAAAACCGCGCTTACATTCCGGCTCAAGCTGAAGCAGGGATGTGTCCCGCAGGCGAACATTCAGCACGCAGGCCAAGCACCGCCACGAGACGCTCAGCAAGACACCCGGACGGAACTAAGAGGGGCAAAGCGCCGCGTTTCCACACCGACACTCACTGGTCAGCTAAGATAATACAAGTATATATAGTGCAAGATGGGGGAATATACAAAGGTTCGTCTTTACGTGTGTGTAAAATGACATTGCAGTAAGCGTGAACGCGCCCCGCGCAGAACCAGCTGGAGAGCCCCGAGCTAGAAGCCACGCGCCTCGTTCTGCTGTCAGCCGGGAAAGTTCATTTAGAAGACGAGCGAGGTTTGTGTGTGTCACGGTGTCGGTGTCCACACGTTCACACCTGTTCTGCACTTTACAAGCATGGACAGATTTAAGCAGCAGTCCATCTGCCGGGTTTATTTATTTATTTTTCACATTTTATTTTCCCTTTAATATGCGCATCAATACAAAATGATGAGTAATTGGCCACGCTGCTGATCGATCCGTTCTCCTGTGATCGATCGGCGTCGGCTCGGGGGTTCACTAAATGGCTGTCAGTGCAGCAGAAGAGGACCAAAGATGTAAAGTTCTCTGGGGAAGATCATGCAACCAGGAAGTCACTAGATACAATTGGTGCACTGCTAGAGAGAGGGCGGGGCTCAGAAAGGGGTGTGCCGGAGCCTGTTTCAGAAGAGGAAGGGGATGTGACTTTGCAAATGGTTGCTATAGAAACAAAAAATGCTTGTTACCTTACAATACATTACAAATGTTATCCAGAGTTGTTTTTAAAAACACACATGTATGATATTGCTTGGTCTGCAGCTTTAAGCACATTTTATAAATGACTTTGCTACGTTTCCCGCTGAGCGCAGAACGCTAACCTCTCCAAATATATTCTGTGGTCAGGACTTCCTTGTGGCCGTTCTGCATTGCTACAGCTTCAGTCATTGGCCGAGCATCTATCGTCCTCGAGAGGTGGGAACGAGCGTCCAGTAAACGAGGAGAAGACAAGAGCGGCACAGAGCAATCATTGCCAGGAGTTTACAGGAACATTGTTACGTGCCACACAGGGGAGATAATCCCTTCACAGGACACGGCCCCCGGGGCTGACAGGCGTAGCCGTGTAAGACGATTGCCACAGGACAGTAACTGGTATTACTCTGCCGTGCTGTCTGTCAGTCGCAGAGTCAATATTTAATCCTTTCCACACCTCCCATCGTTGGAAACAATGCGTCAAGTTTGGAAACTCAGATTTGTGTTTATTTAAACACCAGTGCTGGGTGTGTTCTGGTATTCCCTATCTGGGTGCTTAAAAGCAACAAAACATGTGACATTGTAAATATTTATCTTAATATATAAAATCAAAAGGTTAGTGCTATCTGCGGTGAATCCGATTGGTCCTCAGCCTCTGGCTGATCAGATTGTTGGGTCTGACGTCACCCAACTGCCACTGTCTTCCCCCTCGGCCTGCCTCTCCCCCTCCCCCTCTCTCTCTCCTCGGCGCTCCACTCACCTCCCTCCTCTCTCCTCCCTCTTCAGCGCTCACTCACCTCCCTCCCCGGCGCTCCACTCACCTCCCTCCCCGGCGCTCCACTCACCTCCCTCCCCGGCGCTCCACTCACCTCCCTCCCCGGCCTAAGATGGCGGCGCCCGGAAGTAGAGGTGTGTGTGGGTGTGTCGGTCTCCCACTTCCCCCCACCCCCAGAGCACGCTCTCTACGGCTCAACACTCAACATCCCCGAGGAGCAGGAGGAGGGCGGCAGGGAGTTGCGGCAACGTAATACCTCCTTTGTGCCACCGGGAGTCGTCGGAGGCCACGAGGGGGGAACTAGTGGCAGCCCGAGGAGGAGCGCGGCATGCTGCCAGGTGAGGAAATGCAGGGGGAGGAATCCATGCCTTTGACGCCCCCCCCCCCTGCCTTTGACGCTGCCCCCCTGCCTTTGACGCCCCCCCCTGCCTTTGACGTACCCCCCCCTGCCTTTGACGCCCCCCCCCTGCCTTTGACGTACCCCCCCCTGCCTTTGACGCCCCCCCCTGCCTTTGATGTACCCCCCCCCTGCCTTTGACGCCCCCTGCCTTTGACGCCCCCCTGCCTTTGACGCCCCCCCCTGCCTTTGATGTACCCCCCCTGCCTTTGACGCCCCCCCTGCCTTTGACGCCCCCCCTGCCTTTGACGCCCCCCCTGCCTTTGACGTACCCCCCCTGCCTTTGACGCCCCACCCCTGCCTTTCACGCCCCACCCCAGCCTTTCACGCCCCCCGTCCCCTCCCTGCCCCCCGTCCCCTCCCTGCCTCCGAGCAACGCCGGGTATATCAGCTAGTTTACAATAAAATCAGTTCTGCAGTGCTAGATAATACTTACTGCATTTTTTTTATTATTCAACTCTTCATGCCATTTTTAATGGGTTTTAAAACATCCTTTGATTCCTATAGCAGGTTTAGCCCACCTCCCCAGCAGCGCACGATCTGTGCAACACTTTGCTGTTTGGGATCATTTGTTGCCAATGTTCCCAGCAGTTTGCGCTGCAAACTGTAACAATAGAAGCTGGGGGTCTCTGGAGCTGAAATCAACGCGGTTCAGCTTCGGTGACCCCCAGCTTCAATCCTATTACAAAACAACAATGCCGCTTGGCCGGCTCCTTTAATACAATATAAATGTATTTAATCCAAGCTGGTCTGCGCCTGAGACGCGACGCGCTGTTTACAGGGATCACTTTCCTGACGTGGAGATGTCGGGCCATATTTACCAGGCTGTGCTAACTCATAAGGCCCCTCCTAGCACCAACACGGTGTGTTCATGGCTCAGCGTGCGGAGTAAACACAGACCCTAGTGTAAGTGTGGTTAGAGTGGGGTGACCATTTTTTCCCCAGTGTAAAACCGGGACAACTGACGCGCATGCGCTGGATTGGCTCGGCCATGCATACGCAATTGGCTCTGGCAGAAAGTGCATTCGCGATCGGTGCGTGCCGTTCGTCCATGCGCAGTCTACTCTGGCCATTCGCGCATGCGCCGAATCAGCTCTAGCCGCGCATGCGCCAACGGCCCAAATTTTTTTTGGGACATATTGGCATTTAAAGAAAATAAAAAAATCGTTGGGACACAATGCCAAAAAACCGGGACACCGGAACACAATGCCAAAAAAACGGGACACCGCAATACAATGCCAAAAAAACGGGACACCGGAACACAAAGCCAAAAAAACGGGACACCGGAACACAATGCCAAAAAAACGGGACACCGGAACACAATGCCAAAAAAACGGGACACCGGAACACAATGCCAAAAAAACGGGACAAAATGCCAAAAAAAAAAAAAAGGAACACCGGAACACAATGCCAAAAACCGAAACACTGGGACAATGCCAAAAAAACGGGACAATCCCGAAAACCCTGGGACGTCTGGTCACCCTAGTTCCGAGGTGCCTGGTACATACTCAGTAGAGGTGTTTATTTAGTCCTGGATAAAACCGTTCTTAAATTGCTCCATTCACCCACAGGTACGGGGCATTCACCCACAGGTACGGGGCATTCACCCACAGGTACGGGGCATTCACCCACAGGTACGGGGCATTCACCCACAGGTACGGGGCATTCTCCCACAGGTACGGGGCATTCTCCCACAGGTACGGGGCATTAACCCACAGGTACGGGGCATTAACCCACAGGTACGGGGCATTCACCCACAGGTACGGGGCATTCACCCACAGGTACGGGGCATTCTCCCACAGGTACGGGGCATTCTCCCACAGGTACGGGGCATTCACCCACAGGTACGGGGCATTCTCCCACAGGTACGGGGCATTCTCCCACAGGTACGGGGCATTCTCCCACAGGTACGGGGCATTCTCCCACAGGTACGGGGCATTCACCCACAGGTACGGGGCATTCTCCCACAGGTACGGGGCATTCGGGCATTCACCCACAGGTACGGGGCATTCTCCCACAGGTACGGGGCATTCTCCCACAGGTACGGGGCATTCTCCCACAGGTACGGGGCATTCGGGCATTCACCCACAGGTACGGGGCATTCACCCACAGGTACGGGGCATTCACCCACAGGTACGGGGCATTCTCCCACAGGTACGGGGCATTCTCCCACAGGTACGGGGCATTCTCCCACAGGTACGGGGCATTCACCCACAGGTACGGGGCATTCTCCCACAGGTACGGGGCATTCTCCCACAGGTACGGGGCATTCTCCCACAGGTACGGGGCATTCTCCCACAGGTACGGGGCATTCACCCACAGGTACGGGGCATTCACCCACAGGTACGGGGCATTCACCCACAGGTACGGGGCATTCACCCACAGGTACGGGGCATTCACCCACAGGTACGGGGCATTCACCCACAGGTACGGGGCATTCACCCACAGGTACGGGGCATTCTCCCACAGGTACGGGGCATTCTCCCACAGGTACGGGGCATTCACCCACAGGTACGGGGCATTCACCCACAGGTACGGGGCAATCACCCACAGGTACGGGGCATTCACCCACAGGTACGGGGCATTCACCCACAGGTACGGGGCATTCTCCCACAGGTACGGGGCATTTACCCACAGGTACGGGGCATTCACCCACAGGTACGGGGCATTCTCCCACAGGTACGGGGCATTCGGGCATTCACCCACAGGTACGGGGCATTCACCCACAGGTACGGGGCATTCACCCACAGGTACGGGGCATTCTCCCACAGGTACGGGGCATTCGGGCATTCACCCACAGGTACGGGGCATTCACCCACAGGTACGGGGCATTCTCCCACAGGTACGGGGCATTTACCCACAGGTACGGGGCATTCACCCACAGGTACGGGGCATTCTCCCACAGGTACGGGGCATTCGGGCATTCACCCACAGGTACGGGGCATTCTCCCACAGGTACGGGGCATTTACCCACAGGTACGGGGCATTCACCCACAGGTACGGGGCATTCTCCCACAGGTACGGGGCATTCGGGCATTCACCCACAGGTACGGGGCATTCACCCACAGGTACGGGGCATTCACCCACAGGTACGGGGCATTCACCCACAGGTACGGGGCATTCTCCCACAGGTACGGGGCATTCTCCCACAGGTACGGGGCATTCTCCCACAGGTACGGGGCATTCCCCCAGAGGTACGGGGCATTCTCCCACAGGTACGGGGCATTCTCCCACAGGTACGGGGCATTCGGGCATTCACCCACAGGTACGGGGCATTCACCCACAGGTACGGGGCATTCACCCACAGGTACGGGGCATTCTCCCACAGGTACGGGGCATTCTCCCACAGGTACGGGGCATTCTCCCACAGGTACGGGGCATTCTCCCACAGGTACGGGGCATTCTCCCACAGGTACGGGGCATTCACCCACAGGTACGGGGCATTCACCCACAGGTACGGGGCATTCTCCCACAGGTACGGGGCATTCTCCCACAGGTACGGGGCATTCTCCCACAGGTACGGGGCATTCTCCCACAGGTACGGGGCATTCACCCACAGGTACGGGGCATTCACCCACAGGTACGGGGCATTCACCCACAGGTACGGGGCATTCTCCCACAGGTACGGGGCATTCACCCACAGGTACGGGGCATTCTCCCACAGGTACGGGGCATTCTCCCACAGGTACGGGGCATTCACCCACAGGTACGGGGCATTCACCCACAGGTACGGGGCATTCTCCATCTCCGCATTCTTCCCGAGACCCCGATTTATATTAGCGGGATGAGAAGGGGATATATAACGGGCGCCTCTCAGCGCGGCCTGCAACGCGGTATTATTATTAAGTGTGATCATGGCTACCGGGTTCTCGCGCAGTAAAAGCGTCTCAACCACGGGACACGGAAAAAAGCAGCTCTGTGTACTCAGCACTCACTGTGACAACAGGTTATATATTACACAATAGCCACAATAACCCTGTCACTGCCACAAGGGCCAGCAACACATTACAGAGCAATCAGGAGTGGCCAACTCCAGTCCTCAAGGGCCACAAAACAGGTCAGGTTTTAAGGACATGTCTGCTTTAGCACAGGTCGCTTAATCAGAACAACTGAGCCAACCTGTGCTGAAGCAGGGATATCCTTAAAACCTGACCTGTGGGTGGCCCTTGAGGACCGGGGTGGGTTACTACTGATGTAGAGTACGTTGCAAGCCCCTCCGGCTGTGAAAGGGTTACAGCTCCCAGCCCTGCCGAGAAAGCGCTCACCTCTTGTGCACCTCTTCCAGCTCCTCCTCCTTCTCACGGTTAACGCGCTCCAGCTCCAGCCGATGCCGCGCTCGCCCCTCGGACGCCTCCGTCTTCAGGCGCCTGTTCTCCTCCTCGGTCACGACGAGCCGGTCGGCGAACTCCTGGCGGACCACCTCGGACAGGCTCTTCCGCTCCTCGCTCAGCCGGTCTGTGACCTGCGATATGAAGAACACGTCTCAGGCCGCGGTTATAGCGGCGACGCCGCCCGCCTCCGGAACAAATGTATGTACCCTCACGATTCGCCGCGCCACGGCCGGGTCATGCGCGCGGTTCAGCCAATGAGGGCGAACCGCTCAGGTGACATCACGGGCACGCCTGGAACATCAGTACAGGCCTTAGGGATACGTGTAGGATGCTCGTGCCTATCCCAAGCATGATGCTACACACGCACAGTGTGCAACAACACACATTGTATCCACTCGTGTGCAACAACACACATTGTATCCACTCGTGTGCAACAACACACATTGTATCCCCTGCATTAAGGGTAAAATAAAGGCCTGCGTATTCAGAGCCGCATTTTCAGGGTGATATTTTGGATATGAACTACTGAGTCAGATAAAATAGGCATGTCCACAAAGACTCCCCTTCCCACCTACATCTCCCTGCTGCCCCTGCACACCCTTTCCTCCCGGTACTGCCCTCACCCACTTTGCCCCGCTCACACCGTGATGACCCCCCCCTCACCTTACGGATGTCCTCCACCTCCTGCTCCCTCTGCCTCAGGAGAGCCTGCAGTCGGATGTGCGCCCCCTCCAGCTCCGCCAGTCGCTCCTTCAGCTGGTTGCAGCGTTCCTGCAGTTTCCTCTCGGACCGGTCCATCTCCTGCTGCTCCGACTCGTACTTCTCTCGCACCCGTTTTATTCTGCAATGCCAGGGGGCAGAGGCCTCAATCAGGAGGGAAGTTATATAAAGCAGTGGTACTGTGACATTCTACACCCGTTCCACATCAGTGTAATGCTCTTACAGCCTAAATATACAAAGGATAGAATATTTAAGTTCTACTTTGTACAATAATAATAACAGCATGTTCTTGTACAGCGCTGCTAGTGTTACATAGCGCTTTACAGAGACATTTTGCAGGCACAGGTCCCTGCCCCGCGGAGCTTACAATCTATTTTTTTGGTGCCTGAGGCACAGGGAGATAAAGTGACATCAAGGAGCCGACGCTGGGAATTGAACCAGGTTCCCCTGCTTCACACTCAGTGCCAGTCGGTGTCTTTACTCACTGAGCCGCTCCTCCTGCTTCACACTCAGTGCCAGTCAGAGTCTTTACTCACTGAGCTGCTCCTCCTGCTGCACACTCAGTGCCAGTCAGAGTCTTTACTCACTGAGCCGCTCCTTCTCCAATAAGTGCTTGTATTCTGCACCTCGCTCCGTCGCCCGTGTCCATCTCAATTTTCGGGTCTGGAAGAAAAACTTGCAGCGCAGTGCGGCGGCCCCCCCCTCGCAGCGGGTCCGGCCCCATTGAGGGACGGCTCTTGTCCCTGCAGCACCCGCCATAGCGAGCGCTGCAGCAGCCAGTGTGGACCAAGCCTTAGGGCAAATGACTGGGAGGAAATGCTCATTCTGCCCAGGAAATATTTAAAAAAAAAAAAAACACTATTTATGCTTCAAAATCAGAGAGGGAATTCCTAAAATAAATCATTTTTCCTTTAAGTAGGCGCCTGGTGTAGTCGTCTTCGTCGCATTGCAACGACCACTAGTTAAGACCCTTTCACTGTCCCAGCAACACATTGCAGGACTGTCTGGCTGTGCAGGGGTTAATAACAATGAAGCTCCCCTCCTCCCTGACGTGTGGCGCCCCCTGCGCTGCCCGCACACTCCCTGCTCGCTCACCTGCTCTCGGCCGCTCGCTCACACTCTTCCTTGGCCCCCGACATGTCGGACTCCAGGCGCTGGATCACCAGCTCGATCTCCTTGTCCCTCCCCTTCCGAACGTCTTCTTTCAGCTCCCGCTCTCGGGACAGCAGCCAGGCCTCCTGCGTGGGGGGGGGGGGGGCGAGAGGGGGAGGGTCTGGGGGGGTCACCGTGTGAGGCTATGGGGTGGGGAGAGCGGAGTTGGAGCCAGTGAATGAGAATTTCCTAAGCCAAAGATGCAGGGGTCCTGGAGACACTTTTCTTTGAAGCAGGGGGTCCCCCGAGCTGAACCGCGCTGATTTCAGCTCCGGATACTTACCTCGGAAAAGGGTACGCTCTGGCTGGGCTAGTATGGGCTAACATAATGGCGGCTTAAATGTCCCGCGGGCTGAGAGGTAGCCGTGACGCCATCCCTTGCGGCTTCCTTCTGGCCCACGTGACCAGGATCTTTAAGCCGCTCAGAGATACCGGCGCTGGCCACGGAGGTAAGTATCTCAGGAAACGGGGTCCCTGGAGCTGAAACTATTGGGGTTCAGCTCCGGAGACGCCCTGCTTCAATGCTATTTTTTTTACACCCATAAAGGGTCCCCAGGATGCGCTGTAATGCAACTGAACCCTAAATAGACATGGGAACTTTGTGCTCCCCTCTCTTCCTGCCTCAGGGAATATAAGGGCGCGCGATATTTTCCTACATGGGATACAATTAGGGGGAAGGTTGTGTCTCATAATGAAATATTATACCTTTGTAATGGGGTATCTTTATACACAGACACCCTGCTCTCTACCCCTCACCGCTACACTCTAATCCCTGCTCTCTACCCCTCACTCTAATCCCTGCTCTCTATCCCTCACCGCTACACTCTAATCCCTGCTCTCTCCCCCTCACCGCTTCACTCTAATCCCTGCTCTCTCCCCCTCACCGCTACACTGTAATCCCTGCTCTCCCCCTCACCGCTTCACTCTAATCCCTGCTCTCTCCCCCTCACCGCTATACTCTAATCCCTGCTCACTACCCCGCACCGCTATACTCTAATCCCTGCTCACTACCCCGCACCGCTATACTCTAATCCCTGCTCTCTACCCCGCACCGCTACACTCTAATCCCTGCTCTCAACCAGGGACAGAGGGACAGACAGGGACAGAGGGACAGACAGGGACAGAGGGACAGACAGGGACAGAGGGACAGACAGGGACAGAGGGACAGACAGAGACAGAAAGGACAGACGGGGACAGACGGGGACAGAGACAGAAAGGACAGACGGGGACAGAGACAGAGAGGGACAGACGGGGACAGAGAGGGACAGACGGGGACAGAGAGGGACAGACGGAGACAGAGAGGGACAGACGGGGACAGAGAGGGACAGACGGGGACAGAGAGGGACAGACGGGGACAGATGGGGACAGAGACAGAGAGGGACAGACGGGGACAGAGAGGGACAGACGGGGACAGAGAGGGACAGACGGAGACAGAGAGGGACAGACGGGGACAGAGAGGGACAGACGGGGACAGAGACAGAGACGGACAGAGGGACAGACAGAGACAGAGGGACAGACAGAGACAGAAAGGACAGACGGGGACAGAGACAGAAAGGACAGACGGGGACAGAGACAGAGAGGGACAGACGGGGACAGAGAGGGACAGACGGGGACAGACGGTGACAGAGACAGAGAGGGACAGACGGGGACAGAGAGGGACAGAGAGGGACAGACGGAGACAGAGAGGGACAGACGGGGACAGAGAGGGACAGACGGGGACAGAGACAGAGAGGGACAGACGGGGACAGAGAGGGACAGACGGGGACAGAGAGGGACAGACGGGGACAGAGAGGGACAGACGGGGACAGAGAGGGACAGACGGGGACAGAGAGGGACAGACGGGGACAGACGGGGACAGAGAGGGACAGACGGGGACAGAGAGGGACAGAGAGGGACAGACGGGGACAGACGGGGACAGAGAGGGACAGACGGAGACAGACGGGGACAGAGAGGGACAGACGGGGACAGACGGGGACAGAGAGGGACAGACGGGGACAGAGAGGGACAGAGAGGGACAGACGGGGACAGAGAGGGACAGACGGGGACAGAGAGGGACAGAGAGGGACAGAGATGAGTCCTTACCTCCTTCTTCATGTAGTTCTGCTCCCACACCTGCTTCTCAATCTCTAACCGCTCCTTCAGGGCTTTTATCTCAGCCTGAAAGTAACCACATAGGAGACGGTTACAGCTTCCCCGGCACAGGGAGAGAAGACGCCCCGGTACAGGGAGAGAAGACGCCCCGGCACAGGGTGAGAAGACGCCTCGGCACAGGGAGAGAAGACGCCCCGGCACAGGGAGAGAAGACGCCCCGGCACAGGGAGAGAAGACGCCCCGGCGCAGGGAGAGAAGACGTCCCGGCGCAGGGAGAGAAGACGTCCCGGCACAGGGAGAGAAGACGCCCCGGCACAGGGAGAGAAGACGCCTCGGCGCAGGGAGAGAAGACGCTCCGGCGCAGGGAGAGAAGACGCCCCGGCCCCGGCACAGGGAGAGAAGACGCCCCGGCACAGGGAGAGGACGCCCCGGCGCAGGGAGAGAAGACGCCCCGGCGCAGGGAGAGAAGACGCCCCGGCGCAGGGAGAGAAGACGCCCCGGCGCAGGGAGAGAAGACGCCCCGGCACAGGGAGAGAAGACGTCCCGGCGCAGGGAGAGAAGACGCCCCGGCACAGGGAGAGAAGACGCCCCGGCACAGGGCGAGAAGACGCCCCGGCACAGGGAGAGAAGACGCCCCGGCACAGGGAGAGAAGACGCCCCGGCACAGGGAGAGAAGACGTCCCGGCACAGGGAGAGAAGACGTCCCGGCACAGGGAGAGAAGACGCCCCGGCACAGGGAGAGAAGACGCCCCGGCACAGGGAGAGAAGGCGCCCCGGCACAGGGAGAGAAGACGCCCCGGCACAGGGAGAGAAGACGCCCCGGCACAGGGAGAGAAGACGCCCCGGCACAGGGAGAGAAGACGCCCCGGCACAGGGAGAGAAGACGCCCCGGCACAGGGAGAGAAGGCGCCCCGGCACAGGGAGAGAAGACGCCCCGGCACAGGGAGAGAAGACGCCCCGGCACAGGGAGAGAAGACGCCCCGGCGCAGGGAGAGAAGACGCCCCGGCGCAGGGAGAGAAGACGCCCCGGCGCAGGGGGCGCAGGGAGAGAAGACGCCCCGGCACAGGGAGAGAAGACGCCCCGGCACAGGGAGAGAAGACGTCCCGGCGCAGGGAGAGAAGACGCCCCGGCGCAGGGAGAGAAGACGCTCCGGCACAGGGAGAGAAGACGCCCCGGCACAGGGCGAGAAGACGCCCCGGCACAGGGAGAGAAGACGCCCCGGCACAGGGACAGAAGACGCCCCGGCACAGGGAGAGAAGACGCCCCGGCACAGGGAGAGAAGACGCCCCGGCACAGGGAGAGAAGACGTCCCGGCGCAGGGAGAGAAGACGCCCCGGCGCAGGGAGAGAAGACGCCCCGGCACAGGGAGAGAAGACGCCCCGGCACAGGGAAAGAAGACGTCCCGGCGCAGGGAGAGAAGACGCCCCGGCGCAGGGAGAGAAGACGCTCCGGCGCAGGGAGAGAAGACGCCCCGGCACAGGGCGAGAAGACGCCCCGGCACAGGGAGAGAAGACGCCCCGGCACAGGAAGAGAAGACGTCCCGGCACAGGGAGAGAAGACGCCCCGGCACAGGGAGAGAAGACGTCCCGGCACAGGGAGAGAAGACGCCCCGGCGCAGGGAGAGAAGACGCCCCGGCACAGGGAGAGAAGACGCCCCGGCGCAGGGAGAGAAGACGCCCCGGCGCAGGGAGAGAAGACGCCCCGGCACAGGGAGAGAAGACGCTCCGGCACAGGGAGAGAAGACGCCCCGGCACAGGGAGAGAAGACGCCCCGGCACAGGAAGAGAAGACGCCCCGGCACAGGGAGAGAAGACGCCCCGGCGCAGGGAGAGAAGACGCCCCGGCGCAGGGAGAGAAGACGCCCCGGCACAGGGAGAGAAGACGCCCCGGCACAGGGAGAGAAGACGCTCCGGCACAGGGAGAGAAGACGCCCCGGCACAGGGAGAGAAGACGCCCCGGCACAGGGAGAGAAGACGCCCCGGCACAGGGAGAGAAGACGCCCCGGCACAGGGAGAGAAGACGCCCCGGCACAGGGAGAGAAGACGCCCCGGCACAGGGAGAGAAGACGCCCCGGCACAGGGAGAGAAGACGCTCCGGCACAGGGAGAGAAGACGCTCCGGCACAGGGAGAGAAGACGTCCCGGCACAGGGAGAGAAGACGCCCCGGCACAGGGAGAGAAGACGCTCCGGCACAGGGAGAGAAGACGCTCCGGCACAGGGAGAGAAGACGCTCCGGCCGCATTGGGAGAAAGGAATACAGAGATATACCTAATATTTGGAGTCAGGAAGGAATTAATTTTTCCCCTTAATGGGTTTTTTTGTTTGCCTTCCTCTGGATCAATAAGTATAGATATAGAATAAAGTATCTGTTGTCTAAATTTAGCATAGGTTGAACTTGATGGACGTACGTCTTTTTTCAACCTCATCTACTATGTAATATGTAACTACTATGTAACTATATGTAACTATATGTAACTATATAAGCATTCTCTGGATGTAATACAGTACAGTGTACACAGCTTTCCAAACCCCTCTTCATGTGTGCAGACCTGTGTGGAAAGCTCTGTGCATGTGAAGAAGAGACCGGTGAGGTTTGGAAATCTCTGTACAAGTGAAGAAGAGACCTGTGAGGTTTGGAAATCTCTGTACAAGTGAAGAAGAGACCTGTGAGGTTTGAAAATCTCTGTACAAGTGAAGAAGAGACCTGTGAGGTTTGGAAATCTCTGTACAAGTGAAGAAGAGACCGGTGAGGTTTGGAAATCTCTGTACAAGTGAAGAAGAGACCGGTGAGGTTTGGAAATCTCTGTACAAGTGAAGAAGAGACCGGTGAGGTTTGGAAATCTCTGTACAAGTGAAGAAGAGACCGGTGAGGTTTGGAAATCTCTGTACAAGTGAAGAAGAGACCGGTGAGGTTTGGAAAGCTCTGTACAAGTGAAGAAGAGACCTGTGAGGTTTGGAAATCTCTGTACAAGTGAACAAGAGACCTGTGAGGTTTGGAAACCTCTGTACATGGTAAGTAGGTAGAATGGTACCTTTTATTGCACTTGATAAGTTACAAGCTTTCAACCCTCACAGGTCTGCAAACACAGAGGAGAGAGGGTTGAAAGTTTGTAGCTGGTCCAACGAAATGCATCATACTAACTCCTCCGCCACCATTATTTGTTACTTTACCAGCTGGGAGAGAGGACCACCACAACTACCCACCCTTCTCTTTCTACACATGAAGGAGAGACCTGCGAGGTTTGGAAAGTACCCACAATACCACATGTAAATTCCTATCCGTATTCTCTGACGTCGTTGCGTGAGAATACCCTGCTGCCAACTCGAGGTTTGGAAATCTCTGTACAAGTGAAGAAGAGACCGGTGAGGTTTGGAAATCTCTGTACAAGTGAAGAAGAGACCGGTGAGGTTTGGAAATCTCTGTACAAGTGAAGAAGAGACCGGTGAGGTTTGGAAATCTCTGTACAAGTACCACATATAAAAGAATGACCATGTTGGTCCATCAAAAGCTTATGACGCATCTACAACAGACACCAGCATGCAGGGGTGTGAGGGTGACCTGGTGCCTCCTCTCCTGCTCCGCGCGGCTCTTCTCATACTCTTCCTTCATCGCTTTGGTGGCCAGGAAGCTGCTCTCTTCCAGCTGCCGCCTCAAGTCGTCCACCTCGGACCTCTGCCTGTCGGAGACACAGCCACAAAACCTCACACACAGGCTCGTAATATATACTGTGTGCGGCCGTGCGCGCGGGCCTGTGCGAAGGCGCGTGCGCGTGCCGCACGCTGTTTGTGTGTATAGAGTCCGTGCTGCCGGGATCGACATGCTGGGAATGTTGTGTGTGTGTATTTGTGTGAGTATAGATTGTGCGAGTGAATAATTACTTAAATAAGATTTTTAAAAGAAAAAAAAAAATGTTTGATAAATAAAAAATTTTTTATTTGTGCACTTATTGACACACACACACACACACACACACACACACACACACACACACACACACACACACACACACACACACACAAGCGGCGCAAATTCATTATTTTGCTCATCTTCCCCCCGTCGGCCGGTTCCACGCTCACTGCCGTGCGCGCGCGGTCCTATTATAGAATGGCTGACTAACCTCAGCCAACTATAAATGCCGCGCGCGCACGGCGCAGCCAGCGCACACACTACAGAACAGCCCTTAGAGGGCCCGGCCTGTCAGCGCAGCCAAGCCCCTCGCACTACAGCCTCTTTGTTTTTTGTTCTAGGATTGAAGCAGTGGGGTCTCTGGAGCTGAACCCCGTTCATTTCAGCTCCGCGGACCCCCTTATTCCAGCGATACTTGCCTCCGTAGGGGGAGCCGGCTTCTCTGCAGCCAGGGAACTTTGTGCGGTCTGGGACATCTCACTGCGATGTCCGCTCCTTTGCCCGATCGCCGTCCGCCCGCCGCACCCAACTGCATGTTTAAACGTCCCGCTGGACATTTAAAAATGGTGGGTCGGAACGGCCTATCTAGGCGGGGTAGTGGTCCCGCGCAGGACATTTAAACAAGCAGTTGTCGGAGCGAGGGGTCGGGACATGCAGTTGTCGGAGCGGCAGACCTGGCTTGGCGGGTCGGGCACAGGTGTAGACATCACTGTGAAATGTCCCGCGACGAGCTGCCCCGCGGCAAAGTGTCCCAGTGGCGTTTTGGTTGCAGACAAAAGGCCCATTCTGAACTTGTGTACCTAACGAATCGGCAGCATTTAAATGTCCCACGTCATGCGAGCCAATAGGAAGCTGTGATGTCATCCCTTGTGGCTTCCTATTGGCCCGCGTGGACATTAAAACTCCAGAGATACCGGCGCCCTCTACAGGAGGTAAGTATCTGGGGAAGCAGGGGGTCCCCGGTGCTGAAATTACCAGGATTCGGCTCCGGAGACCCCCTGCTTCAAACTTATCACCAAAAAAAATGTACTGCAAGGTGTTTTGCTGCCTTAACACGCAGGTACCCCTGCACCCCCTCACCCAAAAGGTGAAAAGGGACTGGGTTACTGTTTTAACCCTTGCCTTGCTCCCCATGGTCAGGGGGGGGGGAGGAACTTATTAAAGAAACAAATAACAGGATTTCACAGGGATTCTGTGAGTTTGATTGCTCTGGTCTCGCTGTCCTTGGGAGCCAGGATTCTGTGAGTTTGATTGCTCTGGTCTCGCTGTCCTTGGGGGCCAGGATTCTGTGAGTTTGATTGCTCTGGTCTCGCTGTCCTTGGGAGCCAGGATTCTGAGTTTGATTGCTCTGGTCTCGCTGTCCTTGGGAGCCAGGATTCTGTGAGTTTGATTGCTCTGGTCTCACTGCTCTTGGGGGCCAGGATTCTGTGAGTTTGATTGCTCTGGTCTCGCTGTCCTTGGGAGCCAGGATTCTGTGAGTTTGATTGCTCTGGTCTCGCTGTCCTTGGGAGCCAGGGTTCTGTGAGTTTGATTGCTCTGGTCTCGCTGTCCTTGGGGGCCAGGATTCTGTGAGTTTGATTGCTCTGGTCTCGCTGTCCTTGGGGGCCAGGATTCTGTGAGTTTGATTGCTCTGGTCTCGCTGTCCTTGGGAGCCAGGATTCTGTGAGTTTGATTGCTCTGGTCTCGCTGTCCTTGGGAGCCAGGATTCTGTGAGTTTGATTGCTCTGGTCTCGCTGTCCTTGGGGGCCAGGATTCTGAGTTTGATTGCTCTGGTCTCGCTGTCCTTGGGGGCCAGGATTCTGTGAGTTTGATTGCTCTGGTCTCGCTGTCCTTGGGAGCCAGGATTCTGTGAGTTTGATTGCTCTGGTCTCGCTGTCCTTGGGAGCCAGGATTCTGTGAGTTTGATTGCTCTGGTCTCGCTGTCCTTGGGGGCCAGGATTCTGTGAGTTTGATTGCTCTGGTCTCGCTGTCCTTGGGGGCCAGGATTCTGTGAGTTTGATTGGTCTGGTCTCGCTGTCCTTGGGGGCCAGGATTCTGTGAGTTTGATTGGTCTGGTCTCGCTGTCCTTGGGAGCCAGGATTCTGTGAGTTTGATTGCTCTGGTCTCGCTGTCCTTGGGGGCCAGGATTCTGTGAGTTTGATTGCTCTGGTCTCGCTGTCCTTGGGGGCCAGGATTCTGTGAGTTTGATTGCTCTGGTCTCGCTGTCCTTGGGGGCCAGGATTCTGTGAGTTTGATTGCTCTGGTCTCGCTATCCTTGGGAGCCACGATTCTTTGATAAACAGACCCCTTTATGAGTAGAGTTTTCTAGGCTTAAACTTTCACCCAAGTCCAACTCATAATAAATGGCTACATCACAGAAAAAGAAGGGACCTCGCGCCCCACTGGCTCTCTGTCCCCGTCACTCACAAGTTACAGGGACCCAGATGAAAGGAACCCCCGGCCCATTGTTACTGTGACCAGCTGGCAGCTCCGGCATCCTGCTCCGTGTCTCTGCTGCACTCTACGCTCTGATTTAGCACTTGCTTTTAAATTGCCGTCATTGCCGTAGAAGACTTGCAGCGCCCTGACAATGTGCTCGGCACTTTACTATCTGCAGAGATGCTCAATGTGTGGCTATGGGAAACCCTTCCCCAACCATCTTATAACCCAAGAGGCCTCAAAATGACACGGGCAAGCAACAATGCTATAAATATAATGGGTACAGGAGTGCAAGCATTAAAGATGCCAATTAGGAGATAACAAATCGATCATCAGTATGCAGCCTTAAGTATGATATAGAGGAATTTGCATCTTTTAATCCTACAGAAGCTATAAAAAGGTACCAAAAAAAAGGTGTTCTGAAATGTAAGGTTTGAGATCCTGGATACATGAGTGTAAGAGCCAGCGTGGACACAGGGATCAGCAGCAAGTGACCACATTGACCAGGGGGAGGCTGCTCCCTCACCTGGGGCCCCCTCCTGCCCCCTCACCTGGGACCCCCCTCCTGCCCCCTCACCTGGGGCCCCGCTCCTGCCCTCACCTGGGGCCCCCTCACCTAGGGACTTGCCCCATCACCCCCTCATCTGGGGGGCCCCGCCTCCTAACCTGGCCCCCTTCCCGCCCCCTTCCCTGGGGGCCCCCTTCCCGCTCCCTTACCTGGGGCCCCCCTCCCTCCCCTGGGGCCTTCGCTCCCTCACCTGGCCGCCTCACGTGGGGCCCCCGCTCCATCACCTGGGGCCCCACTCCCTCCCCTGGCCGCCTCACTGGGGCCCCCACTCCCTCACCTGGGGCCCCGCTCCCTCACCTGGGACCCCGCTCCCTCACCTGGGACCCCGCTCCCTCACCTGGGACCCCGCTCCGTCACCTGGGATCCCGCTCCCTCACCTGGGGCCCCCTCCCGCACCCTCACCGGGGACCCCTGCTCCCTCACCTGGGGACCCCTGCTCCCTCACCTGGCCGCCTGCTGCGTCAGCCTCTCCTTCTCTTCGGCCACCTCGCTGTACAGACGCCGGCGCTGCTGCTGCAGTGACTGCTCCTCCTGCTCCAGCTGCTTCTCATACCTGAGCCGAAACACAGACAGAGCGTCAGGTTATACTAGGGATCTCAAACACAGTCCTCAAGGGCCACCAAGAGGTCAGATGTTATGGATATCCCTGCTTCAGCACAGATGGGTCAATCAGTCCTTGCTTCAGCACAGGTGGCCCAGTCTTCAGCTGAGCCACTGATTGAGCCACCTATGCTGAAGCAGGGCTATCCATAAAACCTGGCTTGTTGGTGGCCCTTGAGGACTGTGTTCCGACGATTTACATTTCTAAGCAAATGAAATGAGAGCAGAACCTGAGCGCTGACGAGGACAGAGAATCAAGACGCGATACATTGTATTCCGAGCGTTACATTGCTAACGATTTCCTGTTACTTGCTCTGTGGTATATTCCGAGCGATACATTGCTAACGATTTTCTGTTACTTGCTCTGTGGTATATTCAGAGCGATACATTACTAACGATTTCCTGTTACTTGCTCTGTGGTATATTCCGAGCGATACATTGCTAACGATTTCCTGTTACTTGCTCTGTGGTATATTCCGAGCGTTACATTGCTAACGATTTCCTGTTACTTGCTCTGTGGTATATTCGAGCGATACATTGCTAACGATTTCCTGTTACCTGCTCTGTGGTATATTCCGAGCGTTACATTGCTAACGATTTCCTGTTACTTGCACTATGGTATATTCTGAGCGTTACATTGCTAACGATTTCCTGTTACTTGCTCTATGGTATATTCTGAGCGTTACATTGCTAACGATTTCCTGTTACTTGCTCTGTGGTATATTCCGAGCGATACATTGCTAACGATTTCCTGTTACCTGCTCTGTGGTATATTCCGAGCGTTACATTGCTAACGATTTCCTGTTACTTGCTCTGTGGTATATTCTGAGCGTTACATTGCTAACGATTTCCTGTTACTTGCTCTGTGGTATATTCCGAGCGATACATTGCTAACGATTTCCTGTTACTTGCTCTGTGGTATATTCCGAGCGTTACATTGCTAACGATTTCCTGTTACTTGCTCTGTGGTATATTCCGAGCGATACATTGCTAACGATTTCCTGTTACTTGCTCTATGGTATATTCCGAGCGTTACATTGCTAACGATTTCCTGTTACTTGCTCTGTGGTATATTCCGAGCGATACATTGCTAACGATTTCCTGTTACTTGCTCTGTGGTATATTCCGAGCGTTACATTGCTAACGATTTCCTGTTACTTGCTCTGTGGTATATTCAGAGCGATACATTGCTAACGATTTCCTGTTACTTGCTCTGTGGTATATTCCGAGCGATACATTGCTAACGATTTCCTGTTACTTGCTCTGTGGTATATTCCGAGCGATACATTGCTAACGATTTTCTGTTACTTGCTCTGTGGTATATTCCGAGCGATACATTGCTAACGATTTCCTGTTACTTGCTCTGTGGTATATTCCGAGCGTTACATTGCTAACGATTTCCTGTTACTTGCTCTGTGGTATATTCCGAGCGATACATTGCTAACGATTTCCTGTTACTTGCTCTGTGGTATATTCCGAGCGTTACATTGCTAACGATTTCCTGTTACTTGCTCTGTGGTATATTCCGAGCGATACATTGCTAACGATTTCCTGTTACTTGCTCTGTGGTATATTCCGAGCGTTACATTGCTAACGATTTCCTGTTACTTGCTCTGTGGTATATTCCGAGCGATACATTGCTAACGATTTCCTGTTACTTGCTCTGTGGTATATTCCGAGCGTTACATTGCTAACGATTTCCTGTTACTTGCTCTGTGGTATATTCCGAGCGTTACATTGCTAACGATTTCCTGATAAGGACAAGGGGGGGGGGGGGGGGGGATAAGGGGAAAGGATACACTCGACAAACACCCCCCCATTCAGAGACCCCTAGGAGACTCCACTGTCCGGCTGTGTGGGGGTTGCAGCTCTAACTGTGTATTTTACATTCCTGTTCTGGCATCCTCACTGTACTGCGCTGGGGTATATGTTGGAGCCTTAGTCATTCATTGCAATAAGAACCATACATCTCTCGCCGCCGCCGCGCTCTCACCTCTGCTTGGACAGCTCGCGCTCCCTCTGGCTCAGCTCTTCCTTCTCCCGCTCCAGGTTCTGCCGCAGCTCCTCGGTGTGATGCACGTAACGCTGCGCCGCTCGCTCGTCCGACTGCAGCAGCTCCGCCTCGTGCAGCGCCTTCAGCTTGCGGATCTCCTGCTTGTGTTTGGCGATGAGTCTCTGGATCTCAGGTTCCAGCCCTGTGGGGAGAGGGGGGGTGGGGGGGACGCTCAGAGGGAACGGCAATCTGCGCTGTGGTATGAGGTACTCCAACTGCGGTATTACAGGTACTCGCATTGCGGTATTACAGGTACTCGCATTGCGGTATTACAGGTACTCGCATTGCGGTATTGAAGGTACTCGCATTGCGGTATTGAAGGTACTCGCATTGCGGTATTGAAGGTACTCGCATTGCGGTATTGAAGGTACTCGCATTGCGGTATTGAAGGTACTCGCATTGCGGTATTGAAGGTACTCGCATTGTGGTATTATCCGCGGCATTTAAACGAGCCGCTTGTTGCAGTTTTCCTCCGCTCCCGCGTGTGAATAATGACGCAGCGTTTCAGGTAAGAAGAATACGCAAATAGATCAGCCGCGGACGTCAGTCCATTCACCCATAAATACCCTGCAGACATAACAGCGCAAAGGTAACACTTGTGATGACTAACGTGCGCTGGCGAGCAGATGGTTACATGGAGGTTGTTTGCACTGACTCTTCTTAACCTACTCCCTGCCGCTGGGGGCGGGGTCCTACCCTACTCCCTGCCGCTGGGGGGGTCCTACCCTACTCCCTGCCGCTGGGGGGTCCTACCCTACTCCCTGACGCTGGGGGGGTCCTACCCTACTCCCTGCCGCTGGGGGCGGGGTCCTACCCTACTCCCTGCCGCTGGGGGCGGGGTCCTACCCTATTCCCTCCCATTGGTGGGGGGGGGGGGGTTCCTACCCTACTCCCTGCCGTTGGGGAAAGGGGAGTCCTACCCTACTCCCTTCCGTTGGGGGGGGGGGTCCTACCCTACTCCCTGCCGTTGGGGGGGGGGGGGGGTCCTACCCTACTCCCTACCGCTGGGGGGGGGGGGGGTCCTACCCTACTCCCTGCTGCTGGGGGGGTCCTACCCTACTTCCTGCTGCTGGGGGGGTCCTACCCTACTCCCTGCCGCTGGGGGGGTCCTACCCTACTCCCTGCCGCTGGGGGGTCCTACCCTACTCCCTGCCGCTGGGGGGGTCCTACCCGACTCCCTGCCGTTGGGGGGGGGTCTCAACTCCAGTCCTCAAGATTTCCCCAACAAGTCAGGTTTTCAGGATGCCCCTGCTTCAGCACAGGTGGCTCTATCAGTAACTCAGTCAAAGACTGAGCAACCTGTGCTGCAGCAGGGACTGATTGAGCCACCTGTGCTGAAGCAGGGGTATTCTGAACCCCCCCCCCGCCCCCAATTCAAGCACATCGGCTAATAATGTTCATCAGACACAAAATACAGAGCGCAGGCAGCGATGGGGACGAGCGACGCCCTTTGGCGGCAGGAGCTTGGCGTGGGACGGTGGAACCTGCCACAGATTGTGGTTAGCAATGAAAGTTATACTCGCTCGTGGCCGCCGCCCACATTTAAACTCTGCAACAGGTCATGGTCCCTCCCCCGCAACAGGTCATGGTCCCTCCCCCGCAACAGGTCACGGTCCCTCCCCCGCAACAGGTCACGGTCCCTCCCCCGCAACGTGCGAGAAGAAGGCATTCAAGGGCTGGTTTGTACACAGATAGGTTCAACGGGGGCAGAGGGACAGGTGGAGGTATGAAAGGGAGGAAATGGGGGGGTGGGGGAGGATGAGGGCCAAGGGACCGGTGAAGGTATAAAGGGGGAGGAGACAGGGGGGAGGTTGGGATGCCAGGGACAGAGGGGCAGGTGGAGGTATGAAGGGGAGGAAACAGGGGGAAGTTGGGGGACAGAGGGACAGGTGGAGGTATGAAGGGGAGTGTTGGGGGACAGAGGGACAGGCGGAGGTATGAAGGGGAGTGTTGGGGGACAGAGGGACAGGCGGAGGTATGAAGGGGAGTGTTGGGGGACAGAGAGACAGGTGGAGATATAAAGGGGAGGAGACAGTGAGAGGTTGGGATGCCAGGGACAGAGGGGCAGGTGGAGGTATGAAGGGGAGTGTTGGGGGACAGAGGGAAAGGTGGAGGTATGAAGGGGAGTGTTGGGGGACAGAGAGACAGGTGGAGGTATGAAGGGGAGTGTTGGGGGACAGAGGGACAGGTGGATGTATGAAGGGGAGTGTTGGGGGACAGAGGGACAGGTGGAGATATGAAGGGGAGTGTTGGGGGACAGAGGGACAGGTGGAGATATGAAGGGGAGTGTTGGGGGACAGAGGGACAGGTGGAGGTATGAAGGGGAGTGTTGGGGGACAGAGAGACAGGTGGAGGTATGAAGGGGAGTGTTGGGGGACAGAGGGACAGGTGGATGTATGAAGGGGAGTGTTGGGGGACAGAGGGACAGGTGGAGGTATGAAGGGGAGGATACAGTGGGAGGTTGGGGTGCCAGGGACAGGTGGAGGTGGAGGTATGAAGGAGAGGAGACGGGGGAGGTTGGGGTGTGAGTACAAACTCCTGTTTACCCTTCACGGTGATCTCTTTAATTCTCTTTGTCTTCTCGTCAATCCACTTCTCTCTCCGCACTTTCTCCGTGGCCGCCATGAGCTCCTGCAGCTTCTTCATTTCCTGTTTGGGAAAGTGGACGCGGGATGTTAGGACAGCAAGGTCTTCCGGACACACGGTGCGAAACCGGTCAGGGGTTTAAGTTTCAGTGCGACAGTAACAATGGGGGCGATTCACTAAGAGTCTCTGCATGATATCGTTAACCGACATTCACGTTAAACAGCGCGGGAGGAATACGCCAGCACCGCGGCCTCGCCAATCCCACAGGCGGTCAGTAGGTTTGTATCCAGGAAACCGTAGCGCGCGCACACATTTTAGGTTATGGTGGGTGAAAAAGGCGACACACACACACACACACACACACAACGAAAGTGCGGGTGTTGGAATAATAATAATAATATATATATATTTTAAATGTCTGGATCGGAATTAGAAAGTATTTCTTAGAATATACTCGTAATAAATGAAAACGACAAATATATATATATTGCCGTTTTCATTACTTACGGTTATATTTTACGAAAGCTATATATTGGAAAGAGTGGTGGGGGGCAGTGTGTCCTTTCTTCCATGTACACTATAGCACAGGAGGGAGAGGGAGGAGGGGGTATGAGACCTTCCATTGGACCAACAAGCAGTTGATATGTTACAAGCTTTCCCATCTCTCAGGGTTCTTCATTGGTTTATACCCCGAGAGGTTGGAAAGCTTGTAACAGATCAACTGCTTGTTGGTCCAATAAAACGTTTCATACGCCCTCTTTTGATAATAATAATAATAATATATATTATTATTATTATTATTATATCTCACACACACACACACACACACACACACACACACACACACACACACACACACACTGCAGGGGGATCAGGGACCGGCCGTTATTATTGCGGAGAAGAGAGAAAGATGGTCAGGATGTGACTCTCATACACCGAGAGGGGAGAGGGGGGATGTTACCTCACAGACAGGGCCCAGTGTGTGCCAAACCTGGGGAGAGGGAAAGAGGGAGGAGGAGGAGAAAGGGAGGAGAGAAGAGGAAAATCATAACCCAACAGAAGAACAATAAAGGAGAAGAGACCATTCAGTAGCAACGTTATTAGGCACAGTGATACAGAGCATCAGGTAGGGCAAGTGCCCAAGGTTCCTGCTTCTCTGGCGCCACCTTGTGGCAGAGATTATTACACTTCGGAATAAACTCAAGCATACGTCAGGAGAGGACCGCCGAACTGGTAGGGACCAGGGGATCCAAAATCTGGGAAGGGGGTCAAACTGGATCTGAGGCTTCACAGGTCACTGGGAAGGGCAAGTGATCCTTATCTGCTAACAGTGTCTGTGTTTCACCCTGAAGTGTCAGTACTACATTAGGGCCTCCTACACATTACATGCCCTGCCCGCACCCCAGGCAGGTACTCTGCATCCCGCCACCAGGGAACAGTCCCCTCCCCCCCCCCCCGCCAATGGTGGAAACACAGGGCCCTGCCCCCCGCAAACAGTCAGCCCGCCCCGCCCGCCCCAGTGGACACTCGCCCCCCCCGCCGGAAACTCGGCCCGTCTCTCACCAGCTCGTGCTGCTCCTGCATCTGGCTGATCTTGCGGCCATATTTCTGGTCCACCTGCTTCAGTTCACTCACCAGAGCCTCACATCGCTCGCTCAGAGATTTCTTATCATCGATCAGCTGCAGAGAGGGGGGAGACAGCGGCACAGACAGACACTCCTTAGGTCAGGTAATGCCCCCTGCCATGATAAGACCATTCAAATGCTCAGTATTTTAATTATATAGTGCACAAAGGGTTAAAGTCAGCTGGAATGAATGTGACATTTTAAAAGTGCCTGTTTTTCCCCCTGTGGCTCAGAGGGGATGAGAAGTGCGATCTGGCCAAACTGAATGGGCCAACTTGATTGGGCAATAAAACCACAGAAGAACGATAGGTTTATGTTACGGAGGTTTGGAGACAGTACCCAGAACTCATCCTGAAAAGGGGCCATACATTGCTGAACGACCCCCTCGCCTCTTTGAGCAGCAGAGAAGGCGACAAAAATGGTCACTCACTTCATTCCCAGGTTTTTACTATAAATAAAGATATCTTGGATCTGATCTGATTCACAAGAATAACGAACAACAGCTTTGTGGTGTGTGAAATCAGGCGAATTAAACAACATCAAATATGCCCGATTCGGAGTGTGCAAAGGTCAGGTTTTTGTTTGCCCCTCAAAATTAGGAGTCGCCCGAGCAAGACTCATTTCTATGCATCCGGCAAACTCATCCCAATGCAATGATGTGGGTCTCATTGTTCTAGGGGTTACGGAGGGAAAGTTATCGCTTATTTTTAATACAATGAGGCATTTTCAACTAAAGCCATAAATATTCCATACTCAGATTCATGTTCCCTTCCACATAAATGTCCCCAGAGACGGGTAAGTGGGGATACTAGGACATGTGCAGGAGGGAAGGCTTATTCTGGACCCATCACAAGTTTGTGGCTAAAAAGCATGTTCTGGTATACGAAAACTAGAATTCCACATACAGGGCGTGTTTTGCCGACACACCCATGTGGCGTCTCTCATTTCCAAACTTCGAGGCTCTTTGAAGGACCGGATATTGTGATGTGTTATTCTATTTAGGCTGACGTTTTAGCTTAGACGTTTTATTGTGTTTATTTTATTCAACGGTCTGCATTTCTATATTGTAGGTTTGTTGTAATATTAGATTTTCTGTAGCCAAGCTTTGTACTATTTTTGTATATTAAAATCTAAAAAGAAGAAGTTCTGTCTCCTGGCTGTAAATGAAGAGACTGCCTGCGTGTTAGGACACATTGCTACATTGGGTTCTGTTTTAAATGACATTTTTTTCCCTAATAAAGAGAGACCACGGACTATGCAGGTAAGAGTTTAACCTATCCCTGGTGGTGGCAGCGAAGTGGAGTGTGACATGTTCGGGGGAGATATTACTCATTTTAGGGGCCAGAGGGGAGGCAAGTTGGCTGAATGTAGTAACCAGTCACAGACACCTCTCCCCCTCCCCCATTATCTAGCCTGTGAATGACGGGTGTCCCCTTATTACCTGGTCAGTAAATGACCGGTGTCCCCTTATTACCTGGTCAGTAAATGACGGTTGTCCCCTTATTACCTGGTCAATGAATGACAGGTGTCTCTGGATGGTGGCCTCATACTGCTCCCTCTGCTGCTCCAGCTGGTGACCCAGCTCCTTCTCTGTCTGCTTCACGTGCCGCATGGTTAGCTCACGCTGCTGGGCCTGTGAGGAGGGGCGGGTGAGATATCAGCTGCACACTGAACAAAGACTCCCTCCCTCCCCCCCTCCAACACTGCACAGAGACCCCCGCCCCCACTGCACAGACCCCCTCCCCCCAACACTGCACAGACCCCCTCCCCCCAACACAGAGACACCCCCCCCAACACTGCACAGAGACCCCTGCCCCCCCAACACTGCACAGAGACCCCCTCCAACACTGCACAGAGACCCCCGCCCCCACTGCAGACCCCTTCCCCCACTGCACAGAGACCCCCGCCCCCACTGCACAGACCCCCTCCCCCACTGCACAGAGACCCCCGCCCCCACTGCACAGAGACCCCCGCCCCCACTGCACAGACCCCCTCCCCCACTGCACAGACCCCCTCCCCCAACACTGTACAGACACCCTCCCCCCAACAGAGACACCCCCCCAACACTGCACAGAGACCCCTGCCCCCCCAACACTGTACAGACACCCTCCCCCCAACACAGAGACACCCCACCAACACTGCACAGACACTACCCCTCCCTCCCCCCCCCCCCAACACTGTACAGAGACCCCCTCCCCAACACTGCAGACACCCTCCCACTCAGACACTGCAGAGACATGCCCCACCCCAACACTGCAGAGACACCCTACCACCCCAACACTGCACAGAGACCCCCTCCAACACTGCACAGAGACCCCCTCCAACACTGCACAGAGACCCCCTCCTACACTGCACAGAGACCCCCGCCCCCACTGCACAGACCCCATCCCCCCCCCACACTGTACAGACATCCTCCCCCCAACACAGAGACACCGCCCCAACACTGCACAGAGACAAAACACTGTACAGAGACCCCCTCCCCAACACTGCAGACACCCTCCCACTCAAACACTGCAGAGACATGCCCCGCCAACACTGCAGAGATACCCTACCCCCCCCCAACACTGCACAGAGAAACCCTCCCCCTGCCCCCAAACATTGCAGACACTCCCCCTGAAACACTGCAGACACCCTCCCCACCTACACAGAGACAAACACTGCACAGAGACATCCCGCCCTTAACACTGCACAGAGACACCCCCCCCCCCTCCCCCAACACTGCACAGAGACCCTTCCCCCCCCAAAAAAAACCCACTGGTACGAAACTAGTGTATGTTAGTGTGCAATCAGCCCAAGGTGTCTGGGCCGTATTCCAACACTGTCCAGCCCTAGAGGTGCCCGGGCCCATCTAACCTCTGAGGGAGGGAGAGGGATGGACCGTGGGGGGTAGCACTGGGAGAGGCTGTGGGGGGTGGGGGGAGGAGCGTGTACCAGTGCTGTCTGCAGCAGGCTCATCGCTTTCCTCTTCTCCTCCACTTCCAGGCGCAGCTTCAGCATGGAGCTCGTCACCTCCGTGGCGACAGCGGACGCCTGCTCCAGGTGTGTGAGCTGCTCCTCAGAAAGCAAAGCCTGGGGGAGGGGGACACAAGCAGGCAGCATGTCAGAGTGGGGGGGAGACACGAGACACCGAGGAGGGGGGGACACAAGCAGGCATGTCAGAGAGGGGGGGAGACACGCGACACCGAGGGGGGGGGGGATTGGGACACAAGCAGGCAGCATGTCAGAGAGGGGGGGAGACACGAGACACCGAGGGGGGGAGGGGGACACAAGCAGGCAGCATGTCAGAGTGGGGGGACACACCGAGGGGAGGGGGACACAAGCAGGCAGCATGTCAGAGAGGGGGGGGGGGGACACGAGACACCAAGGGGGGGGGAGGGGGACACAAGCAGGCAGCATGTCAGAGTGGGGGGAGACACGAGTTACCGAGGGGAGGGGGGGGGGACACAAGCAGGCAGCATGTCAGAGTGGGGGGAGACACGAGACACCGAGGGGGGGGGGAGGGGGACACAAGTAGGCAGCATGTCAGAGTGGGTGTGAGAGATGAGACACCGAGGGGGGGGGGGGGAGAAGAGGGGGGCAGGCAGCATGTCAGAGTGGGGGGAGACACGAGACACCAAGGAGGGGGGGTGAAGGGGAGGGGAGAAACCGGGGGCACCAGCGAGAACACTGGAAATAGTGGAAATGGAAATAGTGACTGGAACATGACATTGAGGCCGGACATTAGGACGGTCAGTGACTCACCGCCAAAATCATTAACTACAAGTCTCTAATGATCCTAAAAATTAGATGGACAACAACACGTGACATATTACACCGTGTCATGATTTATTTAACAAAAATAAAGCCAAAATGGAGAAGCTGTGTGTGAAAAACTAAGTATACGTTATGATTCAATAGCTTGTAGAACCACCTTTAGCAGCAATAACTTGAAGTAATCGTTTTCTGTATGACTTTATCAGTCTCTCACATCGTTGTGGAGGAATTTTGGCCCACTCTTCTTTACAACGTTGCTTCAGTTCATTGAGGTTTGTGGGCATTTGTTTATGCACAGCTCTCTTAAGGTCCAGCCACGGCATTTCAATTGGGTTGAGGTCTGGACTTTGACTGGGCCATTGCAACACCTTGATTTTCTTTTCTTTTTCAGCCATTCTGTTGTAGATTTGCTGGTGTGCTTGGGATCATTGTCCTGTTGCATGACCCAATTTCGGCCAAGCTTTAGCTGTTGGACAGATGGCCTCACATTTGACTCTAGAATACTTTGGTATACAGAGGAGTTCATGGTCGACTCAATGACTGCAAGGTTCCCAGGTCCTGTGGCTGCAAAACAAGCCCTAATTAACACCCCTCCGCCACCGTGTTTGACAGTTGGTATGAGGTGCTTGTGCTGATATGCTGTGTTTGGTTTTCGCCAAACGTGGCGCTGTGCATTATGGCCAAACATCTCCACTTTGGTCTCGTCTGTCCAAAGGACATTGTTCCAGAAGTCTTGTGGTTTATTCAGATGAAACTTTGCAAACCTAAGCCGTGCTGCCATGTTCTTTATAGAGAGAAGAGGCTTTCTCCTGGCAACCCTTCCAAACAAACCATACTTGTTCAGTCTTTTTCTAATTGTACTGTCATGAACTTTAACATTTAACATGCTAACTGAGGCCTGTAGTGTCTGAGATGTAACTCTTTGTTTTTTTTTTGCAATTTCTCTGAGCATTGCACGGTCTGACCTTGGGGTGAATTTGCTGGGACATCCACTCCTGGGAAGATTGGCAACTGTCTTGAATGTTTTCCACTTTTGAATAATCTTTCTCACTGTAGAATGATGGACTTTAAATTGTTTGGAAATGGCCTTATAACCCTTCCCAGATTGATGGGCAGCAACAATTGCTTCTCTAAGATCATTGCTGATGTCTTTCCTCCTTGGCGTTGTGTTAACACACACCTGAATGCTCCAGACCAGCAAACTGCTAAAACTTTGGCTTTTATAGAGGTGGTCACACTTGCTGATGATCAATTAATCAAAGGGCAGTTGATTAGCAGCACCTGTCTGCTACTTAGCATCTTAATTCCTATGGAAGCAGTAAGGGTGTACTTAGTTTTTCACATATAGCTTCTCCATTTTGGCTTTATTTTAGTTAAATAAACCATGACACGGTGTAATATGTAATGTGTTGTTGTTCATCTGAGGTTGTATTTACCACATTTTAAGACCTGCTAAAGAACAGGTGATTGTTATTATGTCCTGATATGTAACACCATAGAATTCAAAGAGGGTGTACTTTCTTTTTCACACAACTGTACGTGTGTATCTATATATGTGTGTGTGTGTGTGTGTGTGTGTGTGTGTGTGTGTGTGTGTGTGTGTGTGTGTATATATATGTGTGTGTGTATATATATTATCTATATGTGTGTATATGTGTGTGTGTGTGTGTGTGTGTGTATATATGTGTGTGTGTGTGTGTGTGTGTGTGTGTGTGTGTGTGTGTGTGTGTGTGTGTGTGTGTGTGTGTGTGTGTGTGTATATATATATATATAGTTACCCCTCGCTGTGGATTGGACGCTACTGAACGGGGTCTCTCTTGCTCAGATCTCTCCATCTCATCCAGGAAGCTGATGATGTTCTGCAGTTTGGCCTCAGAGAGCAGCACCCCGTCCTGCGCCTCGCTCTGCTCCCTCTGCCTGCTGTGCGTCAAGTGACCCAGGCGCTCCAGGTTATCAGCGGTCAGCGAGGTGTCCGAGTCCTGCGGGGGAACCAGTCAGAGAGCGGCATACATGGATAGACCCCCCCCCCAACACACAGACCCCGCGCCGCACCCACAGACCTTGCACGCGGACCCCGCACCGCACACACAGATCCCCCACCGCATGCACACACAGATCCCCCTCACCCCTTCTATCCACTGGTATTTATCCTTGGGCTCGGTCCGGGTCTCTGGCAGACGCTCGGGTTCCTCTAGCTGTTTCAGGGTGTCCAGCAGCTCAGTCAGAGTGGTTTTGGACTGGGCTCTGCTGGCAGAGACCACAGTATCCAGATCCCCAGATCCCCGCTCTGGGGGGGAGAAACCCTGAGGAACAAGGACAAGCATGAGAGTGCAGCCAGGGGGGTTTCTGGGCACACCTCTGGGTTTAGTTGGGGGAGGATGGGGGTTTGGGCACACCTGTGGGTGCAGCTGGGGAAGGAAGGGAGGGGTTCTGGGCACACCAGTGGGTGCAGCCGGGGGAGGGGGTGTTCTGGGCACACCTGTGGGTGCAGCCGGGGGAGGGGGTGTTCTGGGCACACCTGTGGGTGTAGCCGGGGGAGGGGGGGTTCTGGGCACACCTGTGGGTGTAGTCGGGGGAGGGGGGGGGTCTGGGCACACCTGTGGGTATAACCGGGGTAGGGGGGATTCTGGGCACACCTGTGGGTGCAGCCGGGGGAGGGGGGTTGTGGGCACACCTGTTGGTGCAGCCGGGGGGGTTCTGGGCACAGCTGTGCTTTCTGCTGGCTGCTTCTAACACTTCCCGGTGAGGGTGGGACCCCAGCTCCGTCCTGTTCCCCTGTGGCCGGGACTCCGTTACCTGGGAAAGACACAGACACTCTGCACGGCACCTTAATGACACATCCAACACCCCACTCCAAACCTGCCACGGGAGGCCAGCCCATTAACCCTTTGTGGAGTCAAGAGGTACCAGTTTCACCCACATCAAAGACAGCAACTTTCAGCCATATATGACCTTCGCCTTTAGCTCCCTCCATATATTACATACAGTAAACGGTCTCATGGGGTGGTCACTTCCCTTGTGGTGCCTGGTGGGTCCCTACCTAATAACCCAACTCCTGTGGTGCCTTATAGCTATACTGACTCTTCCCACCTGCGTTATTGGCCTTGGTGGTGCCCCGCGGTGGGGCAGGTGTGGGATTCCTGGCTGTCTTCCTCCCCACTTTCCCGCTCTGTGCCAGCAGCTGCAGCTCCTCCTCTGCCACCCGCCGGCTCTCCGACGCCTTCTGTGCCCGCTTCTGCTGCAGCTCCTGAGGCAGGAACACGTCACCGTCAGGTAGAGCTCAACCACCGCACGCTGCCAGGGAGGGCTCACCAACCCCTCCCCCCCCCCCCGCACGCTGCCAGGGAGAGCTCACCAACCCCTCCCCCCCCGCACGCTGCCAGGGAGAGCTCACCCCCTCCCCCGCACGCTGCCAGGGAGAGCTCACCCCCTCCCCCGCACGCTGCCAGGGAGAGCTCACCCCCTCCCCCGCACGCTGCCAGGGAGAGCTCACCCCCTCCCCCGCACGCTGCCAGGGAGAGCTCACCCCCTTTCCCGCACGCTGCCAGGGGGAGCTCACCCCCTCCCCCGCACGCTGCCAGGGAGAGCTCACCCCCTCCCCCGCACGCTGCCAGGGAGAGCTCACCCCCTCCCCCGCACGCTGCCAGGGAGAGCTCACCCCCTCCCCCGCACGCTGCCAGGGGGAGCTCACCCCCTCCCCCGCACGCTGCCAGGGAGAGCTCACCCCCTCCCCCGCACGCTGCCAGGGGGAGCTCACCCCCTCCCCCGCACGCTGCCAGGGAGAGCTCACCCCCTCCCCCGCACGCTGCCAGGGGGAGCTCACCCCCTCCCCCGCACACTGCCAGGCGAGCTCACCCCCTCCCCCGCACGCTGCCAGGGGGAGCTCACCCCCTCCCCCGCACGCTGCCAGGGGGAGCTCACCCCCTCCCCCGCACGCTGCCAGGGAGAGCTCACCCCCTCCCCCCGCACGCTGCCAGGGAGAGCTTACCCCCTCCCCCGCACGCTGCCAGGGGGAGCTCACCCCCTCCCCCGCACGCTGCCAGGCGAGCTCACCCCCTCCCCCGCACGCTGCCAGGGGGAGCTCACCCCCTCCCCCGCACGCTGCCAGGCGAGCTCACCCCCTCCCCCGCACGCTGCCAAGGGGAGCTCACCCCCTCCCCCGCACGCTGCCAGGCGAGCTCACCCCCTCCCCCACACGCTGCCAGGGAGAGCTCACCCCCTCCCCCGCACGCTGCCAGGCGAGCTCACCCCCTCCCCCGCACGCTGCCAGGCGAGCTCACCCCCTCCCCCGCACGCTGCCAGGGAGAGCTCACCCCCTCCCCCGCACGCTGCCAGGCGAGCACCCTTTTACCATCACACAACTCCGCTCTAACTGGCAGCTTAGAGACTGTGCAACACTACAAAAGGGATCCAGGAGTTGGGGGCAGCACCTGGATGGCGGCTCGTCGGGCCTGGCGCGCCTTCTCCTCGCGGATCCTCCGCCGCTCCTCCTCCTTGGCCGGCTGGGTGTTTGAGACGCCGCCCTCCTCCTCCGGCTGCTGCAGCCTCTCCTGCGGGGGGAACAAGTGCGGGCATTTAGTGCCGGAGCCGGCACTCGTCGCAGACCGATAGCGGCCCCACTTCAGAGGCCAGTAGCACCTGAGATAGCGCGAGGCAGCTGCCGGGAACTCTCCTGTGATTGCAAGAATATATTCGGCAGAGATACAGGCGGCTGCCTCAGGCAAGGTCAGTAGAAGCCGCGACCGAGCGCGACGCCGCACACGCCTGTACTTCCAGCGATCAGTGGCCTGCAGGTTTTGCGCTACGGGGGGGGGGGGGGTGGCGAGGGCGTTGCCGTGACGTCACGCGAGCGATTCGCCCTCATTGGCTCAACCGCGCACGTGACCCGGCCGTTAAAACAAATGTTATTGGTCTCGTGAAGTTTCTGCAGCGCCGTCTCTCACGTGCACGCACTATGGCCGTGCACATTAACATCATGCATTTGTTTTCGGCGCGAGCTCCGCCGCTCCCACTATGGCCGCAGCCTTATTCCTGCAGACAAGGCTTAAGGCGAGGGGGTGTTCAGGTAATGCCCATACGGTGTACCCCGAGCGAAGGCTACTAGTGGGACATGGGGTATGGGCGTCACGGAATGATAGGAAAGGGTGCACATGGCAGATACTCGGAGGGGGTATATGGAGACATGGAGAGGTATATAATGGGGCATGGTCCGGATACACAATTACACACGGGGTTATTAAAGTCCGGGATGTACCTCCTTCTTAGACGCCAGCATGAGCCTCAATGCCACTTCCCCTGATCTCCGCCTCTGGCGCTGACGTCGGTACCAGCGCTGGATGGTGACGGCTGCATGGTTTACTTGCTGGATAAATCTGCAGAGATGGACCGGGTTGGATTGTGAGCTCTTTGGTACAAGAATCCCCCCCTCCATCATCATGTAATGCGACTGGTAACACGGAGGCTGCGGTGCGGGGAGATTCCCTACAGCAACCCCCAGGCTTCTGCTTCTCCAGCACAAACCTGCCCTCTCTCACTGCTGAAGTGAAGGAGGAAGGGAGGAGGAATCTCAACACACCGCAGCCTCTCTTGATACTTCCAGAGCCTCCGTGGGCATTACACTGGCGGACCGAGAGGAAGCTGGTGGTGGCACTAACCTCTCTGCCTCCTCGGTGGTCACCTCCCGCCTCTTCGGGGGGGTGCCCCCCCCCGTCTTATTAAGCCCCAGGTTGTTGGTGCTGGAGAAATTCTTCAGGGATTTGTGGAAGCTGCCGCCGGCGTCTTCCCGGCTCGGAGGAGACCTCAGGAGGTTACTGCGAGGACAAGCAAGCTCCAAGTTACAGCCTTAGGGGGAAGCTGCAGCATATCCTACCCACTGATCTGCATACGCGGAGCAAAGAGCTAGCAATCTAATCTGGCAGAATAATGTGGGCGGTGGCCGCGTTGGGCATTGAAAGGGGGGTGTCGCACTTCAGTTCCCGTAACCGTGAGGCCAGTGACACAGGAATGGGCCGGCGCTGGCCATTCTCCAGGGCAATACTTCTAATTGTAGGCTAAAGGTGTTGAATTCCAGGCATTATTGGTGTTGGTGTTGGTAAATGGTGTTGACCTTCTGATTTAATACTGACTAACCTTAAAACGCACCCCACAAGTTACGCATCCCAACAGCCTGCACTCATAGTTACTGTCCCACACTCCTACCTCCCATTGTGCCCAAGCACTGCCATACACAGCACTTACTCCCTCACCTGCTGTCTCTGTAAGTCTCCCATCATACCTCTTAGATTGTAAGCTCTTCGGGGCAGGGATTTCCTTTCCAATTGTCTGATTTTGCTAAACTTATTGTATCATTTAAATTCCCTGTACAGTACTGTATTCTTTGTGAAGAGCCGAGTACACTTTTGGCGCTATATAAATAAAGACATACAATAATTTAAATCTCTGCTCTCTGACTGGTTAAAATTCCAGGCATTAATCATTCAGTAATGGCCCTGAATTTTTGGCACCTTGCGAAGGTTTTAATTCCAGCCAATCGGTTTTTCCTTTGTCAGAGCAGCTCTCGGACAAGGGAGGTGATTGGACAGGAGGCAGCAGCCAGACACTGACTCCTCCCCCTCCCTCCGTATACAGTGAGGACGGAGAGTGTGTGTGTGTGTCTGCCTGCAGTGTGTGTGTCTGTGTCTGCCTGCAGTGTGTGTGTCTGCATGCATTGTGTGTGTAACGTGCTGTCTTCTCAGTGTGTATGTCTGCCTGCATTGTGTGTGTGTGACGTGCTGTCCCCTCAGTGTGTGTGTGTATGTGTGTGTGTAGCCTGCAGTGTGTGTGTGTCTGTCTATGTGTGTAACATGCTATCCTCTCAGTGTGTGTGTGTGTGTCTCTGTCTGCAGTGTGTGTTTGTGTGTGTGTGTGTGTAGGTGTCTGCCTGCAGTGTGTGTGTCTGCCTGCAGAGTGTGTGTGTGTGTGTGTGTGTGTGTGTGTGTGTGGATAGATAGATAGATAGATGTAGCTGCAGTGTGTGTGTTTGTACGTGTCGGTCTGTCTGTCTGCAGTGTGAGTGTGTGTGTATAGATAGATCTAGGTAGCTGCAGTGTGAGTGTGTGTGTATAGATAGATCTAGGTAGCTGCAGTGTGAGTGTGTGTGTGTATAGATAGATCTAGGTAGCTGCAGTGTGTGTGTATAGATAGATCTAGGTAGCTGCAGTGTGTGTGTGTGTGTGTGTGTATAGATAGATCTAGGTAGCTGCAGTGTGTGTGTGTGTGTATAGATAGATCTAGGTAGCTGCAGTGTGTGTGTGTGTGTGTGTGTGTGTATAGATAGATCTAGGTCAGGGGGGCGCAAACTTTTTTCCCTGCGCCCCCCTGCCGGCTGTCCCCTCACTCCCGCGCCCCCCCCCCAACCCCAACTTACCCTCGCACCGGCGTAATGACGTCACGTTGACGTCACATGACCTCGCAGCGTCATTTTGACGCCGCGTTGCCATGGCGACGCCGGGAGGAAGCCGCCGGAGCCACGGGTAAGTATGGTTTACAGAGGCCCTGCAGCTCCCCCGGCACTTAATTTAAGTGCCTTCGGGAAGCGCGCGGGGCCTCTGTAAATCCCGCGCCCCCCGTCGGCAGTCTCGCGCCCCCCCTGGGGGTCGCGCCCCACAGATTGCGCACCGCTGATCTAGGTAGCTGCAGTGTGTGTGTGTGTGTGTGTATAGATAGATCTAGGTAGCTGCAGTGTGTGTGTGTGTGTGTATAGATAGATCTAGGTAGCTGCAGTGTGAGTGTGTGTGTATAGATAGATCTAGGTAGCTGCAGTGTGAGTGTGTGTGTGTATAGATAGATCTAGGTAGCTGCAGTGTGAGTGTGTGTGTATAGATAGATCTAGGTAGCTGCAGTGTGAGTGTGTGTGTGTATAGATAGATCTAGGTAGCTGCAGTGTGTGTGTGTGTGTGTGTGTGTGTATAGATAGATCTAGGTAGCTACAGTGTGAGTGTGTGTGTATAGATAGATCTAGGTAGCTGCAGTGTGAGTGTATATAGGAGGTGCATTAATGTATTTACAATTTTACTTTAATAAATCTATATAACTATACAAAAGAGCCTTATTTATGAATAAATCCTACATTTAGCCAATAACAGTAATAATCCCCGAAGAACAGGGCGTTACTGGCCAGCTCCGGAGGTGCAAACACTGCCACATTGTGCCACGTCCCTGGTATTGTTACTCCCTGCGCGGACTGAGCTGCCCCGGCAGCGCTGGCTCTTACTTGAGTGACGCAGGCCTCTGATTGGAGCTCTTGGCGCTCAGCCCGCGGTCTCCGGGAGAGTAGTTGTTGTGCACCATGGTGGTCACGGTGTTACCCACGGCGCCTTTGTTGCTCCTGATGAGTGAGAGGGAACAGGAGAAGGATACTGTTAACATCCCGCGGGAGGTACCCCAGAGTAACGTCCCCGCCGGAGATACCCCAGAGTAACGTCCCCGCCAGAGGTACCCCAGAGTAAGGTCCCCGCCGGAGGTACCCCAGAGTAACGTCCCCGCCAAAAGGTACCCCAGAGTAACTTCCCCGCCGGAGGTACCCCAGAGTAACGTCCCCGCGGGAGGTACCGCAGAGTAACGTCCCCGCCGGAGGTACCCCAGAGTAACGTCCCCGCCGGAGGTACCGCAGAGTAACGTCCCCGCCGGAGGTACCCCAGAGTAAGGTCCCCGCCAGAGGTACCCCAGAGTAACGTCCCCGCCGGAGGTACCCCAGAGTAACGTCCCCGCCGGAGGTACCCCAGAGTAACGTCCCCGCCGGAGGTACCCCAGAGTAACGTCCCCGCCGGAGGTACCCCAGAGTAACGTCCCCGCCGGAGGTACCCCAGAGTAACGTCCCCGCCGGAGGTACCCCAGAGTAACGTCCCCGCGGGAGGTACCCCAGAGTAAGGTCCCCGCGGGAGGTACCCCAGAGTAAGGTCCCCGTGGGAGGTACCCCAGAGTAACGTCCCCACGGGAGGTACCGCAGAGTAACTTCCCCGCGGGAGGTACCCCAGAGTAACGTCCCTGTGGGAGGTACCCCAGAGTAACGTCCCCGTGGGAGGTACCCCAGAGTAACGTCCCCGCCGGAGGTACCCCAGAGTAACTTCCCCGCGGGAGGTACCCCAGAGTAACGTCCCCGCCGGAGGTACCCCAGCGTAACGTCCCCGCCGGAGGTACCCCAGCGTAACGTCCCTGTGGGAGGTACCCCAGAGTAAGGTCCGTGCAGGAGGTAACCCAGAGTAACTTTCCCGCCGGAGGTACCCCAGAGTAAGGTCCCCGCGGGAGGTACCCCAGAGTAACGTCCCCGCGGGACGTACCCCAGAGTAACGTCCCCACGGGAGATACAGCAGAGTAATTTCCCTCCGGAGGTACCCCAGAGTAACGTCCCCACGGGAGGTACCCCAGAGTAAGGTCCGTGCAGGGGGTACCTCAGAGTAAAGTCCGTGCAGGAGGTACCCCAGAGTAACGTCCCCACGGGAGGTACCCCAGAGTAAGGTCCCTGCGGGAGATACCTCAGAGTAAGGTCCGTGCAGGAGGTACCCCAGAGTAACGTCCCCGCCGGAGGTACCCCAGAGTAACGTCCCCGCCGGAGGTACCCCAGAGTAACGTCCCCGCCGGAGGTACCCCAGAGTAACGTCCCCGCCGGAGGTACCCCAGAGTAACGTCCCCGCCGGAGGTACCCCAGAGTAAGGTCCCCGCGGGAGGTACCCCAGAGTAAGGTCCCCGCGGGAGGTACCGCAGAGTAACTTCCCCGCGGGAGGTACCCCAGAGTAACGTCCCTGTGGGAGGTACCCCAGAGTAACGTCCCCGTGGGAAGTACCCCAGAGTAACGTCCCCGCCGGAGGTACCCCAGAGTAACTTCCCCGCGGGAGGTACCCCAGAGTAACGTCCCCGCCGGAGGTACCCCAGCGTAACGTCCCCGCCGGAGGTACCCCAGCGTAACGTCCCTGTGGGAGGTACCCCAGAGTAAGGTCCGTGCAGGAGGTAACCCAGAGTAACTTTCCCGCCGGAGGTACCCCAGAGTAAGGTCCCCGCGGGAGGTACCCCAGAGTAACGTCCCCGCGGGAGGTACCCCAGAGTAACGTCCCCACGGGAGATACAGCAGAGTAATTTCCCTCCGGAGGTACACCAGAGTAACGTCCCCACGGGAGGTACCCCAGAGTAAGGTCCGTGCAGGGGGTACCTCAGAGTAAAGTCCGTGCAGGAGGTACCCCAGAGTAACGTCCCCACGGGAGGTACCCCAGAGTAAGGTCCCTGCGGGAGATACCTCAGAGTAAGGTCCGTGCAGGAGGTACCCCAGAGTAAGGTCCCTGCAGGAGGTACCCCAGAGTAAGGTCCCTGCAGGAGGTACCCCAGAGTAAGGTCCCTGCAGGAGGTACCCCAGAGTAAGGTCCGTGCAGGAGGTACCCCAGAGTAAGGTCCGTGCAGGAGGTACCCCAGAGTAAGATCCGTGCGGGAGATACCTCAGAGTAAGGTCCGTGCAGGAGGTACCCCAGAGTAAGGCCCCTTCAGGAGGTACCCCAGAGTAAGGTCCGTGCAGGAGGTACCCCAGTGTAAGGTCCCTGCAGGAGGTACCCCAGAGTAAGGTCCCTGCAGGAGATACCTCAGAGTAAGGTCCCTGCAGGAGATACCTCAGAGTAAGGTCCCTGCAGGAGATACCCCAGAGTAACATCCCACGGGATAGTACAGGATTTTTAGGCTCCAGTTTTGCAGCCTGGAGATGGATACGTAACCCCTTGAGTGATTAAAACCCTCTCCAATAAACCCATCCTGAGCCGCTGGCATGTTACCTGTTGTTGGCTGGGAAAGTGGGTGCCAGAGCCGGCATGTCTCGCCTCCTCATGCCCAGGCTCTGCACGGAGCTGGCACTGCGGGCGCTGGAGGGCACAGGAAACACCCGCGGTTTCTCATCCTGAGAAGTAGATGGCAGACTGTGTGTAGTGTTCAGGGCACCGCAGGACTGGAGCTGGCAAAACACTACCACTGCCAGCCAACATCCACTGCCAGTCTACTGAGCCAGCAGCTGGCATGAGGAGGACCTACAATGCAATACCCAAGCACATGGCAGCTGCTCCAGATTCCCACAGACACCCAGCCAGTCCCACACTTATAACTCTCCCCGGCGCTGGGCTCCATAATGTAAGAGCTGCAGAACCGGGCCTGCGTAACCAGAACCGCTCACCTGGAGCGGCTAATCACCCCATGAAAGGAGGTGTAATTAGACATTCCCCCCTTTTTTTCACATGAGCTGTGCCAGCCCCAGTGCCGACTTACCAGGATGTTCCACGTGCTTCTCTTTCCCGGGGGGGTTTTGGCCAGACCGGCCAGCTTCCTCCTCCCACTGGAGCTGCTGTCAAAAAACGCCAGGAAATCCTCATGCGCATCGCCACTGATCCGAGATACAGAGGAACAGTCAGACAAACCAGCACTGCAGGGGTTAACGTCGCCGGCGGGTAATAAACGGCCTCCCGGCCTGTGTGTGTAGTTACAGGATTACATGCGATGTGCAAAGCTGCGGCAGCCACGCAGCGCCTGGAGAAGGGGAGACTCCGGCAGCCACGCAGCGCCTGGAGAAGGGGAGACTCCGGCAGCCACGCAGCGCCCGGAGAAGGGGAGACTCCGGCAGCCACGCAGCGCCCGGGGAAGAGGAGACTCCGGCAGCCACGCAGCGCCCGGGGAAGGGGAGACTCCGGCAGCCACGCAGCGCCCGGAGAAGGGGAGACTCCGGCAGCCACGCAGCGCCCGGGGAAGGGGAGACTCCGGCAGCCACGCAGCGCCCGGAGAAGGGGAGACTCCGGCAGCCACGCAGCGCCCGGAGAAGGGGAGACTCCGGCAGCCACGCAGCGCCCGGGGAAGGGGAGACTCCGGCAGCCACGCAGCGCCCGGGGAAGGGGAGACTCCGGCAGCCACGCAGCGCCCGGGGAAGGGGAGACTCCGGCAGCCACGCAGCGCCCAGGGAAGGGGAGACTCCGGCAGCCACGCAGCGCCCGGGGAAGGGGAGACTCCGGCAGCCACGCAGCGCCTGGGGAAGGGGAGACTCCGGCAGCCACGCAGCGCCTGGGGAAGGGGAGACTCCGGCAGCCACGCAGCGCCTGGGGACGGGGAGACTCCGGCAGCCACGCAGCGCCTGGGGAAGGGGAGACTCCGGCAGCCACGCAGCGCCTGGGGAAGGGGAGACTCCGGCAGCCACGCAGCGCCTGGGGAAGGGGAGACTCCGGCAGCCACGCAGCGCCTGGAGGGGAGACTCCAGCAGCCACGCAGCGCCTGGGGAAGGGGAGACTCCGGCAGCCACGCAGCGCCTGGAGAAGGGGAGACTCCGGCAGCCACGCAGCGCCTGGGGAAGGGAAGACTCCAGCAGCCACGCAGCGCCTGGGGAAGTCGAGACTCCGGCAGCCACGCAGCGCCTGGAGAAGGGGAGACTCCGGCAGCCACGCAGCGCCTGGGGAAGGGAAGACTCCAGCAGCCACGCAGCGCCTGGGGAAGGGAAGACTCCGGCAGCCACGCAGCGCCTGGGGAAGGGGAGACTCCGGCAGCCACGCAGCGCCTGGGGAAGGGGAGACTCCGGCAGCCACGCAGCGCCTGGAGAAGGGAAGACTCCGGCAGCCACGCAGCGCCTGGAGAAGGGGAGACTCCGGCAGCCACGCAGCGCCCGGGGAAGGGGAGACTCCGGCAGCCACGCAGCGCCCGGAGAAGGGAAGACTCCGGCAGCCACGCAGCGCCTGGAGAAGGGAAGACTCCGGCAGCCACGCAGCGCCTGGAGAAGGGAAGACTCCGGCAGCCACGCAGCGCCTGGAGAAGGGAAGACTCCGGCAGCCACGAAGCGCCTGGGGAAGGGGAGACTCCGGCAGCCACGCAGCGCCTGGGGAAGGGGAGACTCCGGCAGCCACGCAGCGCCTGGGGAAGGGGAGACTCCGGCAGCCACGCAGCGCCTGGAGAAGGGAAGACTCCGGCAGCCACGAAGCGCCTGGGGAAGGGGAGACTCCGGCAGCCACGCAGCGCCTGGGGAAGGGGAGACTCCGGCAGCCACGCAGCGCCTGGGGAAGGGGAGACTCCGGCAGCCACGCAGCGCCTGGGGAAGGGGAGACTCCGGCAGCCACGCAGCGCCTGGGGAAGGGGAGACTCCGGCAGCCACGCAGCGCCTGGGGAAGGGGAGACTCCGGCAGCCACGCAGCGCCTGGGGAAGGGGAGACTCCGGCAGCCACGCAGCGCCTGGGGAAGGGGAGACTCCGGCAGCCACGCAGCGCCTGGGGAAGGGGAGACTCCGGCAGCCACGCAGCACCTGGAGAAGGGGAGACTCCGGCAGCCACGCAGCGCCTGGAGAAGGGGAGACTCCGGCAGCCACGCAGCGCCTGGGGAAGGGAAGACTCCGGCAGCCACGCAGCGCCTGGAGAAGGGGAGACTCCGGCAGCCACGCAGAGCCTGGAGAAGGGGAGACTCCGGCAGCCACGCAGCGCCTGGAGAAGGGAAGACTCCGGCAGCCACGCAGCGCCTGGAGAAGGGGAGACTCCGGCAGCCACGCAGAGCCTGGAGAAGGGAAGACTCCGGCAGCCACGCAGCGCCTGGGGAAGAGGAGACTCCGGCAGCCACGCAGCGCCTGGGGAAGGGGAGACTCCGGCAGCCACGCAGCACCTGGAGAAGGGGAGACTCCGGCAGCCACGCAGCGCCTGGGGAAGGGGAGACTCCGGCAGCCACGCAGCTACTGGGGAAGGGGAGACTCCGGCAGCCACGCAGCGCCTGGGGAAGGGGAGACTCCGGCAGCCACGCAGCGCCTGGAGAAGGGGAGACTCCGGCAGCCACGCAGCGCCTGGAGAAGGGGAGACTCCGGCAGCCACGCAGCGCCTGGAGAAGGGAAGACTCCGGCAGCCACGCAGCGCCTGGAGAAGGGGAGACTCCGGCAGCCACGCAGCGCCTGGGGAAGGGGAGACTCCGGCAGCCACGCAGCGCCTGGAGAAGGGGAGACTCCGGCAGCCACGCAGCGCCTGGGGAAGGGGAGACTCCGGCAGCCACGCAGCGCCTGGGGAAGGGGAGACTCCGGCAGCCACGCAGCGCCTGGGGAAGGGGAGACTCCGGCAGCCACGCAGCGCCTGGGGAAGGGGAGACTCCGGCAGCCACGCAGCGCCTGGGGAAGGGGAGACTCCGGCAGCCACGCAGCGCCTGGGGAAGGGGAGACTCCGGCAGCCACGCAGCGCCTGGGGAAGGGGAGACTCCGGCAGCCACGCAGCGCCTGGAGAAGGGAAGACTCCGGCAGCCACGCAGCGCCTGGAGAAGGGGAGACTCCGGCAGCCACGCAGCGCCTGGAGAAGGGGAGACTCCGGCAGCCACGCAGCGCCTGGGGAAGGGGAGACTCCGGCAGCCACGCAGCGCCTGGGGAAGGGGAGACTCCGGCAGCCACGCAGCGCCTGGGGAAGGGGAGACTCCGGCAGCCACGCAGCGCCTGGAGAAGGGAAGACTCCGGCAGCCACGCAGCGCCTGGAGAAGGGGAGACTCCGGCAGCCACGCAGCGCCTGGAGAAGGGGAGACTCCGGCAGCCACGCAGCGCCTGGGGAAGGGGAGACTCCGGCAGCCACGCAGCGCCTGGAGAAGGGGAGACTCCGGCAGCCACGCAGCGCCTGGAGAAGGGGAGACTCCGGCAGCCACGCAGCGCCTGGAGAAGGGAAGACTCCGGCAGCCACGCAGCGCCTGGAGAAGGGGAGACTCGCCGACGGCTGTGAGACTTTCTAAGGGACCAATGTAAGAATTCTTCAAGTGCAATTGTGTGTAGAGAGGTTTGGGAAAGCTGTGTACATGTGAAGAAGAGACCTGTGAGGTTGGGGAAGCTCTGTACATGTGAAGAAGGGACCTGTGAGGTTGGGGAAGCTCTGTGCATGTGAAGAAGAGACCTGTGAGGTTGGGGAAGCTCTGTGCATGTGAAGAAGAGACCTGTGAGGTTGGGAAAGCTCTGTACGTGTGAAGAAGAGACCTGTGAGGTTGGGGAAGCTCTGTACATGTGAAGAAGAGACCTGTGAGGTTGGGGAAGCTCTGTACATGTGAAGAAGAGACCTGTGAGGTTGGGGAAGCTCTGTACATGTGAAGAAGAGACCTGTGAGGTTGGGGAAGCTCTGTATATGTGAAGAAGAGACCTGTGAGGTTGGGGAAGCTCTGTACATGTGAAGAAGAGACCTGTGAGGTTGGGGAAGCTCTGCACATGTGAAGAAGAGACCTGTGAGGCTGGGAAAGCTCTGTACACGTGAAGAAGAGACCTGTAAGGTTTGGGAAAGCTCTGTACACGTGAAGAAGAGACCTGTAAGGTTTGGGAAAGCTCTGTACACGTGAAGAAGAGACCTCCCTTATTCCTATCACAGCCCACAAAGAATCATACGCTTCCAGGGACCAACACAGCTACTCGCACCTTTCAATGTTACATGCGTCACAAAGACAATATGTTATGGGGGATGGAGGGAAAGAAAGCAGTGGTGCACCCCCCCCCCCCCCCCTCTCTTCTACTCGCTCTCTTCCAAGATAACAAAGCCGCTGGAGATGCCTCTTGTGTAAAGAGCGAAAAGGGATAATCCACAGGGCAGGACAAAGAGGTCCCCTCCACCCACAGGAGGACATCTGTCACATTCCATCGCATAGAGAGAGATCTGAAGCCCCCTCCCCTCCTCACTCCCAGGACCCTCATCATACCCCCCCCCCCCTTCCCCCCCTGGGAGCAGCAGCTGGAAACACATGTGAAGGCAAAGAATACAAAAGGTGCCCACATTTCTCAACTTGCCCCAGGGACAAAAGCTGAGCTGCAAACTCACTTTACAATGCCTCCTCCTACCGGCCGCAGCACAGACACAGTCTTTGAAGTGGGAGAATGCCCTCACCAGCCTTACTGCATATGTTCGTGTTATACAGTCTGTGCGTCCCCCCCTCCCGTGTTACCTGGGCGCTGTGCCGTCCCCTGATGTCACTTGAGTGGCGCTGTTGGATCTGCGAAGGTTGTTGATGGCTCTGGCTGGGTCCTCCTGTACAGGGGACACAGGGAAGTCAGGAGGTGGCACAGAACACTATGTGGGTGACTTGCTGCTATGGCAGTGTCCCAGGTTCTCACCAGCGAGATCCCTTTGCTCCTGCGGTCAGTGATGACGGAGATTGAGCGTGAGATGTGCCTGGCACTGCCGGCACTGCCCGGGCGCCGGGTCACGGAGAGCTGGGAGCCCGTGAGGGCGAGATCGCCATTATCTCCCCCACCCTGATGGCAGGGGGCACCACAGGAACTCTGCATGGGTACCTGCGTGCAGAAGAGAGGGTTAGTCCCACTGCACCTCTGTCTGAGCGGGCACAGCCTGGCATAGCACCGTGCTCAGCTTTAAACACTAACACAAGAGAGAACAGACTATTTACCATTTAGCAGGATGTGTGGGTGCAAACCCCACTAGGACATGGCAACAGATCTTCAGACATCTCCAACGCCCGACATTTAAACACAAGCAATCCTACCGATCACATGGCGCAAGCCGCGCTCGTTATGCGCTCGGACCCAAAACACGGGAACAACCAAAATAATTCACACGCTGCAGGGCCCAGGGAGAAAAGCACTTTTTAGAGACCCTCAAGGGTAGACATATTTTAAAAGGGCCAGGAGAAAATTATTTTTTGTATTTAATTACACACTGACCCAGTTAACCCTTTCAGCGCTGGATGTGGCAGATGGGGTTACCAGAGCTGGGGAAATTAAACCAGAAGGATAGAAAGAAAAAAACAGTTGGGAAATGATACACACCCCGTGTGTTACTAAGGCATCAGTAACCGGAGTAACAGGAGACAACAACACACCCAGGGACTTCAATGTAAAAGTCTTGTACACCTGCATTATCACATACACACCTGCATTATCACATACACACGTGCATCTGCATTATCACATACACACCTGCATTATCACATACACACGTGCATCTGCATTATCACATACACACCTGCATTATCACATACACACGTGCATCTGCATTATCACATACACACCTGCATTATCACATACACACCTGCATTATCACATACACACCTGCATTATCACATACACACCTGCATTATCACATACACACGTGCATTATCACATACACACGTGCATTATCACATACACACGTGCATTATCACATACACACGTGCATTATCACATATACAGTACACATACACACGTGCATCTGCATTATCACATGTACACCTGTATTATCACATACACACCTGCATTATCACATATACACATGTACACTTATATTATCACATGCACACTTATATTATCACATGCACACCTGTATTATCACATGCACACGTGCATTATCACATACATACGTGCGTCTGCATTATCACATGCAGACGTGCATTATCACGTGCATTATCACATGCACACGTGCATTATCACATACACACCTGCATTATCACATATACTGTACACATGTACACGTGCATTATCACATGCATTATCACATGCACACGTGCATTATCACATGCACACGTGCATTATCACATGCACACGTGCATTATCACATGCACACGTGCATTATCACATATACAGTACACATGCACACGAGCTGCTCCTAAACCCCTTAAGGAACAGGGAGCCAGAATATGGGGATGTGGGCACCTCCTGCTTTCACACACCCTGGCACACGGCCTTGGAAGTGGGAGACGTGGAGGCTCCTTGCTTCCTTCTCCCTGTGCCTCGGGCATCACCTCCCAAAAAGGAGATTGTTAGTTCTCCAGTCAAGGATTTAGGAAGTCTTTAAAGTGCCCATGTAGGACACTATATGAAAGTAACCCATTCACTGCCAAATGAGCCTGCAACGCATTGCGGAGGCGAATATGAAACTAAAAAGTGTCATTACCTCCTATGTGCAGCTCTGCACACACTCCAGGGGTTACACACCCACCCTAGGGGGACTGCAGGGGTTATACACCCACCCTAGGGGGACTGCAGGGGTTATACACCCACCCTAGGGGGACTGCAGGGGTTATACTCCCACCCTGGGGAGGATCTTGGCGCAGGTGTAAAGCATTAACCCCTTGGTGATAGACACATTGCATGCACTTACAGCAGTGTAGGGCTGAATAACAAATAGCAGCCACTGACCACAAAGCATTTCCCTCCCCTAAAAGCACCCCCCCCATGTGATGCCCCCGGGGCAGGTGCCCATACAGGTCTCACCTCAGGTGCCCATACAGGTCTCACCTGTGTGTCTGCTCCCAATATGGGAGATTGGCAGCTGTCTCTGAAGTCACTGGGTGGGTGAGAGGAGGTGACCCTCCCTTACCCTGCAAAGCCCCCTACAAGTGACAGGCCCGAATGATGCCACCGCAGACAAGGGGTGACCTAGCACCGGGAAGGGGCATCCCTCAGAGGGTCCTGGGGCAACTCTCCGGGGGGGTGGGGGGGCACTGCCTCCTCTCTCCCTGGGCTGTGGGGGGCACAGGCTCCTCTCTCCCCCGGTGTGTGGGGGGCACAGGTTCCTCTCCCCCGGTGTGTGGGGGGCACAGGCTCCGCGCTCTCCCTGGGCTGTGGGGGGCACAGGCTCCGCGCTCTCCTGGGCTGTGGGGGGCACAGGCTCCTCTCTCCCCCGGTGTGTGGGGGGCACAGGCTCCTCTCTCCTGGGCTGTGGGGGGCACAGGCTCCTCTCCCGGGGCTGTGGGGGGCACAGGCTCCTCGCTCTCCTGGGCTGTGGGGGGCACAGGCTCCTCTTCCGGGGCTGTGGGGGGCACAGGCTCCGCGCTCTCCTGGGCTGTGGGGGGCACAGGCTCCTCTCCCGGGGCTGTGGGGGGCACAGGCTCCTCTCTCCTGGGCTGTGATGGGCACAAGCTCCTCTCCCGGGGCTGTGGGGGGCACAGGCTCCTCTCTCCCGGGGCTGTGGGGGGACACAGGCTCCTCTCTCCCGGGGCTGTGTGGGGGGGCACAGGCTCCTCTCCTGGGGCTATGGGGGGCACAGGCTCCTCTCTCCCGGGGCTGTGGGGGGCACAGGCTCCTCTCCCGGGGCTGTGGGGGGCACAGGTTCCTCTCCCGCGGCTGTGGGGGGCACAGGCTCCTCTCTCCCGGGGCTGTGGGGGGCACAGGCTCCTCTCTCCCGGGGCTGTGGGGGGCACAGGCTCCTCTCTCCCGGGGCTGTGGGGGGCACAGGCTCCTCTCCCGGGGCTGTGGGGGGCACAGGTTCCTCTCCCGGGGCTGTGGGGGGCACAGGCTCCTCTCCCGGGGCTGTGGGGGGCACAGGTTCCTCTCCCGGGGCTGTGGGGGGCACAGGCTCCTCTCCCGGGGCTGTGGGGGGCACAGGTTCAGGAGAATCACTTGTAACTGACACAATGTAACATACAAGGGATGCTCTGAAGAAACAAGCACATCACAACCTAACCTGCCCACGCCCGCCGCTTATTGGTTGATGCAGTTGCCTGTGGCTACATCTGTTCTTCCCATTGGTCTGCCAGCTGTCAATCAGTGGAGGAGCGGGGCTGAGACATGCAGCTCGGTGGACGCTGCAGAGGGGGGCGTGGCCTCTCTCCCTGTATTGCACATGGCTCCTATTCCCCAGGGACAGTCATTACCTGTTATTACAGGGAACACACACAGACACACACAGAGACACACACTAATAAAGACTCTCATACTCAAACACAAGCACACTAATAAAGCCACTCACACACAAGCACATTAATACAGACACACACACACACATAAAGCCTCTCATACTCACATACAAGCACACAAAGACACACACACACACAAATAAAGCCACTCACACACAAGCACACTAATAAAAACCTCTCACACTCACACAAAAGCACACTAATGAAGCCTCTCACACTCACACACATACACACTAATAAAGCCTCACAGACAAGCACAGTAATAAAGCCTCACACACACAAGCACACTAATAAAGCCTCTCACACTCACACACAAGCACACTAATAAAGCCTCACACACACACACACAAGCACACTAATAAAGCCTCTCACACTCACACACAAGCACACTAATAAAGCCACACACACACACACACACACACACACACAAGCACACTAATAAAGACACACACACACACACACACACACTAATAAAGCCTCTCACACTCACACACAAGCACACTAATAAAGCCTCTCACACTCACACACAAGCACAGTAATAAAGCCTCTCCTACTCACACACAAGCACACTGATAAAGCCTCACACAGACACAAGCACACTAATAAAGCCTCATACTCACACTCACACACACTAATAAAGCCTCTCATACTCACACACATACACAATAATAAAGCCTCATACTCACACACAAGCACACTAATAAAGCCTCATACTCACACACAAGCACACTAATAAATCCTCGCACACAAGCACACTAATAAAGCCTCACACACACACAAGCACACTAATAAAGACAGACACACACACACACACTAATAAAGCCTCACACTCGCACACAAGCACAGTAATAAAGCCTCTCACACTCACACACAAGCACACTAATAAAGCCTCTCATACTCACACACAAGCACACTAATAAAGCCTCATACTCACACACAAGCACACTAATAAAGCCTCTCATACAAGCACACTAATAAAGCCTCATACTCACACACAAGCACACTAATAAAGCCTCTCATACTCACATACAAGCACACTAATAAAGCTTCATACTCACACACAAGCACACTAATAAATCCTCTCATACTCACATACAAGCACACTAATAAAGCCTCATACTCACACACAAGCACACTAATAAAGCCTCTCATACTCACATACAAGCACACTAATAAAGCCTCATACTCTCACACACACACTAATAAAGCCTCTCACTCACACACACACGCACACTAATAAAACCTCTCATACTCACACACAAGCACACTAATAAAACCTCTCATACTCACACACAAGCACACTATTAAAGCCTCATACTCTCACACACACACTAATAAAGCCTCTCACTCACACACACACACACACACACACACACACACACACACACACACACACACACACACACACACACGCACACTAATAAAACCTCTCATACTCACACACAAGCACACTAATAAAACCTCTCATACTCACACACAAGCACACTATTAAAGCCTCTCATACTCACACACAAGCACACTAATAAAGCCTCTCATACTCACACACAAGCACACTAATAAAGCCTCATACTCACACACACACACACACACACACACACTAATAAAGCCTCTCATACTCACACACACACACACACACACACACACACACACACTAATAAAGCCTCTCATACTCACACACACGCACACACTAATAAAGCCTCTCATACTCACACACACACACACTAATAAAGCCTCTCATACTCACACACAAGCACACTAATAAAGCCTCTCATACACACACAAGCACACTAATAAAGCCTCTCATACTCACACACACACACACACACACACACACAAGCACACTAATAAAGCCTCTCATACTCACACACAAGCACACTAATAAGGCCTCTCATACACACACACAAGCACACTAATAAAGCCTCTCATACTCACACACAAGCACACTAATAAAGCCTCTCATACTCACACACTCACACACACACACACACTAATAAAGCCTCTCATACACACACACACACACAGACACACACACACACACTAATAAAGCCTCTCATACACACACACAAGCACACTAATAAAGCCTCTCATACTCACACACACACACACAAGCACACTAATAAAGCCTCTCATACTCACACACACACACACAAGCACACTAATAAAGCCTCTCATACTCACACACACACACACACACACACACACACACTAATAAAGCCTCTCATACTCACACACAAGCACACTAATAAAGCCTCTCATACACACACACACAAGCACACTAATAAAGCCTCTCATACTCACACACACACACAAGCACACTAATAAAGCCTCTCATACTCACACACAAGCACACTAATAAAGCCTCTCATACACACACACACACACAAGCACACTAATAAAGCCTCTCATACTCACACACAAGCACACTAATAAAGCCTCTCATACTCACTCACACACACACACACACACTAATAAAGCCTCTCATACACACACACACACACACTAATAAAGCCTCTCATACACACACACACACAAGCACACTAATAAAGCCTCTCATACTCACACTCACACACACACACACACACAAGCACACTAATAAAGCCTCTCATACTCACACACACACACACACGCACGCTAATAAAGCCTCTCATACACACACACACACAAGCAAGCACACTAATAAAGCCTCTCATACTCACACACACACACACACAAGCACACTAATAAAGCCTCTCATACTCACACACACACACACACACACACTAATAAAGCCTCTCATACACACACACACAAGCACACTAATAAAGCCTCTCATACTCACACACACACACACACACAAGCACACTAATAAAGCCTCTCATACTCACACACACACACACACACAAGCACACTAATAAAGCCTCTCATAAAGAAATGGGCTACAGCGGTTTGTAACCAGATGATTTATATATAAAGTGTTGCGGTGTGTGTAATGTACAGAATATATGTATATATCTATGTGTTTGTGTATCTACTATATATTTCTGAAAGTGTCCTATGTGTCCGGGTCTGTATGTGTCTCCCTGTGCCCCTCCCCGTGTCCCTAGCGGCAATCCCATTGGACCTTGGGCCAGGCCAATGAGATTGCTCCCTTGGGCCGCCCGCCCCCGCACACCTCTCATTGGCCTGAGGCGGAGTGAAGGGCACACACATAGGCCGCTCCCCCAGCTGACCATCCCCGAGAGCGCTCCCCACGGCTCTCACCACCCATAGGCCACTCCCTCACCCGGCGCTCTCCCTCACCCCCCGCCCGCTCTCCCCCCCTCCCCCCCGCTCTCTCCCGCTCACCCCCCCGCCCCACTTATCCCCCCCCACCCACACACACAGAGCACGTTCTCTGCGGCTCTACCCTCACACAGGCCGCTCCCCGTAACCCCCCCCCGCTCACCACCCCCCCCCCGCTCACCCTCCCCCCCCCCACACACACACAGAGCATGCGGCTCTCCCCGTCCCAGAGGCCGCTCCTCCGGCTGTCTCCCCCTCTCCCCGCGAAAGGCCCAGCACCTCCTCACCGGAGCGTCTCAGCCTCTCCGCGGAGGAGCCCGAGGTGGAGGAGGAGGGCGGCCGTGTGCAAGGTGAGGAAACGCAGGGGAATGGGTTATTTAACGCGTCCCTGACTCCCCCTGCCCTTTGTCCCTGCCCCTCCCTGCCCTTTGCCCCCTGCCCCCTGCCCTCCCTCCCCCTGCCCTTTGCCACCCTCCAACTGCCCCTCCTCCCCCTGCCCCCCAGCCCTTTGCCCCCTGCCCCCCCTGCCCTTTGCCCCCTGCCCTCCCTCCCCCTGCCCTTTGCGCCCTGCCCTTTGCCCCCTGCCCTCCCTCCCCCAGCCCATTGCCCCCTGCCCTCCCTCCCCCTGCCCTCCCTGCCCATTGCCCCCTGCCCTCCCTCCCCCTACCCTTTGCCCCCTGCCCTCCCTCCCCCTGCCCTTTGCCCCCTGCCCTCCCTCCCCCTGCCCTTTGTCCCCTGCCCTCCCTCCCCCTGCCCTTTGTCCCCTGCCACCCTCCACCTGCTCCTCCTCCCCCTGCCCCCCCAGCCCTTTGCCCCCTGCCCCCCAGCCCTTTGCCCCCTATCCCCCCTGCCCTTTGCCCCCTGCCCTCCCTCCCCCTGCCCGCTGCCCTTTGCCCCCTGCCCTTTGTCCCCTGCCCTCCCTCCCCCCCTGCCCTTTGTCCCCTGCCACCCTCCACCTGCCCCTCCTCCCCCTGCCCCCCCAGCCCCCTGCCCCCCAGCCCTTTGCCCCCTATCCCCCCTGCCCTTTGCCCCCTGCCCTCCCTCCCCCTGCCCTTTGCCCCCTGCCCTCCCTCCCCCTGCCCTTTGCCCCCTGCCCTCCCTCCCCCTGCCCTTTGCCCCCTGCCCTCCCTCCCCCTGTCCATTGCCCACTGCCCTCCCGCCCCCTGCACTCCCTCCCCCTGCCCTTTGCCCCCCCTCCCCCTGCCCTTTTCCCCCCCCGCCCCTTGCCCCCTCCCTGCCCTTTGCCCCCCCCGCCCCTCCCTGCCCTTTGCCCCCCCCGCCCCTCCCTGCCCTTTGCCCTCCCCGCCCCTCCCTGCTCTTTGTCCCCCCCCACCCCTCCCTGCCCTTTGCCCCCCCCCCACCCCTCCCTGCCCTTTGCCCTCCCCGCCCCTCCCTGCTCTTTGCCCCCCCCTCACCCCTCCCTGCCCCCCCCCCACCCCTCCCTGCCCCCCCCACCCCTCCCTGCCCTTTGCCCCCCCCCCACCCCTCCCTGCCCTTTGCCCCCCCCACCCCTCCCTGCCCTTTGCCCCCCCCCACCCCTCCCTTTGCCCCCCCGCCCTTTGCCCCCCCGCCCCTCCCTGCCCTTTGCCCCCCCGCCCCTCCCTGCCCTTTGCCCCCCCGCCCCTCCCTGCCCTTTGCCCCCCCGCCCCTCCCTGCCCTTTGCCCCCCCGCCCCTCCCTGCCCTTTGCCCCCAATGGCGCCCAATGGCGCTCGAGCTCCCAGCCCTAAGCCGCGCTTATAGTGCCGGCGACGTGACGTCTCCCAAAAACAAATGCATTGCGGCCGCCACGTGCGCTTATAGTAAGCGCGACAGCGACAATGCGCCGTCGCGAAAACTGGTAGCCGGCAAAGTTTGATTTTTCAAGGGCTGTCGCCTCATGTGACAGCCCTTGAACCAATCAAGTGGCCGGAAACCTGTGACGCCGCCGCCCGGCGAAATATAACTTTCACCGGTGGTGACGGCGACGGGTGACGTCACCCGTCGTGTCGCCGTCGGCGCGGCCTTACAAAGGCCTGGCGCGATCCCCAGCATTTCATTTAAATGCCTTCGGGGAAGCGCGGGGTCTCTGTAACCCCCACACGGAGGAGGAACCCCACACGGAGGAGGAACCCCACACGGAGGAGAACCCCACACGGAGGAGAACCCCACACGGAGGAGGAACCCCACACGGAGGAGAACCCCACACGGAGGAGGAACCCCACACGGAGGAGAACCCCACACGGAGGAGGAACCCCACACGGAGGAGAACCCCACACGGAGGAGGAACCCCACACGGAGGAGAACCCCACACGGAGGAGAACCCCACACGGAGGAGAACCCCACGCGGAGGAGAACCCCACGCGGAGGAGAACCCCACACGGAGGAGGAACCCCACACGGAGGAGAACCCCACACGGAGGAGAACCCCACACGGAGAACCCCACACGGAGGAGAACCCCACACGGAGGAGAACCCCACACGGAGGAGGAACCCCACACGGAGGAGGAACCCCACACGGAGGAGAACCCCACACGGAGGAGAACCCCACACGGAGGAGGAACCCCACACGGAGGAGAACCCCACACGGAGGAGAACCCCACACGGAGGAGGAACCCCACACGGAGGAGAACCCCACACGGAGAACCCCACACGGAGGAGGAACCCCACACGGAGGAGAACCCCACACGGAGGAGAACCCCACGCGGAGGAGAACCCCACGCGGAGGAGAGCGTTATATATTACAAATCTCAGCACTCCCAAACCAGCGCAATACGGGGAAAACGGACCAGATTTATTACGTTCAAAAATCACCGCGCGGCCCCTCGGATTTCCTCTCCTTTGATAAAACAGGCGCGGCTTTTTATTGAAGCCGAGAGATGGATGACGTCCTCTTGTTTAAAGGTACAGTCCCCTCCAGCACTGGAGGGGTTAATACAGGCTCACTCAAGGACAGTAAATCTGGTGACACACGCACGCACACGCACACACACACGCGCACACAGACGCGAACGCACACACACGCGAACGCACACACACACACGCGCACAAGTAAATCTGCCCTTTAGTGTTTGTGCCTCCACGCACAGGAGGGGCAGTGAGGGGTAATGAGGGGCAGTGAGGGGTTAATGAGGGGCTTATACTACATTTGTAGATCGATACACACTGTGACCCTAATAAATAACGGAAGATGAGGTTCTGTTGGCGCATGGTAAATTAACCCTTTCCTTGCCGAAAGACGTTACCTGAATACTGTCTGGAGACGGCATTAATAATAATAGTAATAATAATAATAATGTCCCTCAATGCTGGAGAGTCTTGCAACAAATGTCATTCTGACGCCCCTACAGCAGGAGTGGCCAACTCCACGTCCCACGGGCCACGTTTTCAGGATATACCCCAGCTTCAGCACAGGTGGATCAATCAAGTCCCTGCTTCAGCACAGGTGGATCAATCAGTCTTTGACTGAGCCACCTGTGGCTGAAGTAGGGACATCCTGAAAACCTGACCTGTTGTTGGCCCTTGCGGACTGGAGTTGGCCAGCCCTGCACTGCAGCCCGGTAGGTGTGTGGGGCATTGCGGAAGGGGTAATGGGCACAATACGTGTCATTAAAAAATCATTCAGAGTAAGTCAGTGGAGAAGCGAGATGGGACCAGATCACACATACACCTTCGTTTTAACCTCTTCCTTCCTCTACTTTAAGCCATTTCAACCGCAGATTTTTCACACGGGTGTTTAAATGCCCCCCCACTGTCAATAACCCGGTCACGCACTTTAAAAATAAATATATATTCCCAAGTGAAGTGGATGGCGGCTGTAAACCAGTCCCAATACGTCCCGCCTCAGTCCTCCTCTCACACCGCATCACGAGTTCAGGAAGGAGAAGGCGGACGGCAGCCCTGGCTTGGGTCTCTCCTCTTCGGGCGCCGCGTCAGAGTTTCCCGTAGCTGCAGGGGGTCTCGCCGTCGCTCTGTCCCCTCTGTCTCTGCTTCTCACGGGTTGGACCAGCTCCATGCCGTCAAACAGTAACACGGGGCAGTGTCCATCTCCGCGCCCCCGCCCGGGGGTCTCCGTGCCCCCGGAGTTCTGACCCGGCGAGCCTTCCTCTGCGGCCGCGCTCTCTGCGTTCCAATTCCAGCTCCCCTCGCACCCGCCGCTGACGGCTGAATCGGCCCCTGCAGGGTTTGGGGTGTCGGAGCCGGTGGTGGGCGAGGAGGGGAGACTGACGGGTGTCAGCAGACCCCCTCCTGCGTGCTGGGGGGCGACGTCACTCAGCAGGTCCCGGGGGGGCGGCGGCAGGCGGCAGTGCCCGGTCACATGATGCAGAGCCCGACGGACGGGTATATTTCGGGTGTGCGCCTCGAACTGACACAGAATCTGAGAAGGAAAGGGGAAGAGGGGGAGAGGGGGAGGGAGGGTGGGGAGGGAGGAGGGAGGGGGGAGGATGGGGAGGGAGGGGGGAGGGGGGAGGTGAAAAACAAAAATGAACCAATGGTAGCGACATATTTTAAGGGAGAAACCTGGGTGATTAATGCTTTTTTTTTTATTATCGTTTACAAAATCAGACACCTCAGAGAATGTTAAAATGACCCGGTGAGCCCCGGCTGGGAGGGGGGTCTCCCCTTCCGGCTGCTCCCCGATATCACGGTGGGTTGAGCAATCAATCGCAGGCAACCCCCCCCCCCCCCCATCCCCTCTCTCTATCCTTGTCCCCTGGTAGAGACGATGGGGGCTGCTCCCGATTCAAAAATATATTATTATTTACTTTCCAAAGGGGACAGCGCATAAAAATCCTACCTGTGAGTGCATTCACGTGTCTCAGAGAGGTGTGCACCTCTGCCCTTCCCCATTATCCCTGAGCATACACTGCAGCCAGGGATTCTGGGAAAGGACGTGCACATGAGCCCTCGCTGTGCGTCTCTCGTTACTTCTTGTCCATTGTAACATGGATCCCCGACAGGCGTACGCCCGCCGCGTGACCCAGCTACTCCGCACGGCCGGGCGTTACGGAAGCGCCAGCAGGAGCAGAAATAGTGGCTTTCAGCCGATGATCTGTGTGTGTACGGAAAGGTAATAAAACGGTTCGATTGTGGAGAGCGCGAGTTGTTCTCGCCAGCTAGGAGGGATTGCACCTCCAACAGGCCGAAGAGACATTAATGTCCCAAACCGTAGCGGCTCCGGTCTCCTGGGAAAGGCTGCGGTGGGATAAGGAGGCAAATCAGCGATGGTTTGTGACATTCTGCATGACCCAAATGATCAGAAAGCTGCGGATAATTCTGGCCTCTCCCCTGCCCGGAACGTTCCGTGTGTGTACAATGCAGTGGAACCTGCACGCACACTCACAATTTTAGTTTGACATTTTTTGTGCCTTTTATTTTCCCTACTCCCTCACTGCCCCAAAAAAGGGACAAATCTGCCCCAAGAAAGGAACCCTAAGGGTTTCCACGAGTGTGCGATAGCGGGACGCCTGGGTGAGAAAGGGAAGCGCCACTTTGCACACGCGTTCGGGAGCTGAGGCTGCGCCGTGTGTGCTCTCACCTTGGTGGCCTTGTCGGTCACGGGTCCCGGGGTCTCCTGGCTCAGCTTCTGCAGGTTTTCCCGGACCACCGCCATCATGTGGTCATGTGACAGGAGGTCAGAGGTCATGAGGGAAGAGATGGCACACATGGAGCGCTGGGGATATACAGGGTACCGTTACTCTGTGCTACAAATCCCCCGGGTACCGTTACTCTGTGCTACAAAACTCCAGGGTACCGTTACTCTGCTACAAAACTCCAGGGTACCGTTACTCTGTGCTACAAAACCCCAGGGCACCGTTACTCTGTGCTACAAAACTCCAGGGCATCGTTACTCTGTGCTGTAAAACCCCCAGGTACCGTTACTCTGTGCTAAAAAACCCCAGGGTACCGTTACTCTGTGCTACAAAACCCCAGGGCATCGTTACTCGGTGCTACAAAACCCCCGGGCACCGTTACTCTGTGCTACAAAAACCCCGGGTACTGTTACTCTGTGCTACAAAACCCCCAGGTACCGTTACTCTGTGCTACAAAACCCCCAGGTACCGTTACTCTGTGCTACAAAACCCCAGAGCACCGTTACTCTGTGCTATAAAACCCCCGGGTACCGTTACTCTGTGCTACAAAACCCCAGAGCACCGTTACTCTGTGCTACAAAACCCCAGAGCACCGTTACTCTGTGCTATAAAACCCCCGGGTACCGTTACTCTGTGCTATAAAACCCCCGGGTACCGTTACTCTGTGCTACAAAACCCCCGGGTACCGTTACTCTGTGCTATAAAACCCCCAGGTACCGTTACTCTGTGCTACAAAACCCCAGAGCACCGTTACTCTGTGCTATAAAACCCCCAGGTACCGTTACTCTGTGCTATAAAACCCCAGGGTACCGTTACTCTGTGCTACAAATCCCCCGGGTACCGTTACTCTGTGCTACAAAACCCCAGGGCACCGTTACTCTGTGCTACAAAACTCCAGGGCATCGTTACTCTGTGCTGTAAAACCCCCAGGTACCGTTACTCTGTGCTAAAAAACCCCAGGGTACCGTTACTCTGTGCTACAAAACCCCAGGGCATCGTTACTCTGTGCTACAAAACCCCCGGGCACCGTTACTCTGTGCTACAAAAACCCCGGGTACTGTTACTCTGTGCTACAAAACCCCCAGGTACCGTTACTCTGTGCTACAAAACCCCCAGGTACCGTTACTCTGTGCTACAAAACCCCAGAGCACCGTTACTCTGTGCTATAAAACCCCCGGGTACCGTTACTCTGTGCTACAAAACCCCAGAGCACCGTTACTCTGTGCTACAAAACCCCAGAGCACCGTTACTCTGTGCTATAAAACCCCCGGGTACCGTTACTCTGTGCTACAAAACCCCAGGGCACCGTTACTCTGTGCTACAAAACCCCAGAGCACCGTTACTCTGTGCTATAAAAACCCCCAGGTACCGTTACTCTGTGCTATAAAACCCCTGGGTACCGTTACTCTGTGCTATAAAACCCCAGGGTACCGTTACTCTGTGCTACAAAACCCCCGGGTACCGTTACTCTGTGCTATAAAACCCCCGGGTACCGTTACTCTGTGCTACAAAACCCCCGGGTACCGTTACTCTGTGCTATAAAACCCCCAGGTACCGTTACTCTGTGCTACAAAACCCCAGAGCACCGTTACTCTGTGCTATAAAACCCCCAGGTACCGTTACTCTGTGCTACAAAACCCCAGAGCACCGTTACTCTCTGCTATAAAACCCCCAGGTACCGTTACTCTGTGCTACAAAACCCCCGGGTACTGTTACTCTGTGCTACAAAACCCCCGGGCACCGTTACTCTGTGCTACAAAACCCCAGAGCACCGTTACTCTGTGCTATAAAACCCCCGGGTACCGTTACTCTGTGCTACAAAACCCCAGAGCACCGTTACTCGGTGCTATAAAATCCCCAGGTACCGTTACTCTGTGCTACAAAACCCCGGGTACTGTTACTCTGTGCTACAAAACCCCCAGGTACCGTTACTCTGTGCTACAAAACCCCAGGACACCGTTACTCTGTGCTACAAAACCCCCGGGTACCGTTACTCTGTGCTACAAAACCCCCGGGCACCGTTACTCTGTGCTATAAAATCCCCAGGTACCGTTACTCTGTGCTACAAAACCCCAGAGCACCGTTACTCTGTGCTACAAAACCCCCGGGTACCGTTACTCTGTGCTACAAAACCCAAGAGCACCGTTACTCTGTGCTACAAAACCCCAGAGCACCGTTACTCTGTGCTACAAAACCCCCGGGTACCGTTACTCTGTGCTACAAAACCCCAGAGCACCGTTACTCGGTGCTATAAAACCCCCAGGTACCGTTACTCTGTGCTACAAAACCCCAGAGCACCGTTACTCTGTGCTATAAAACCCCCAGGTACCGTTACTCTGTGCTATAAAACCCCCGGGTACCGTTACTCTGTGCTACAAAACCCCAGAGCACCGTTACTCTGTGCTATAAAACCCCCAGGTACCGTTACTCTGTGCTATAAAACCCCTGGGTACCGTTACTCTGTGCTATAAAACCCCCAGGTACCGTTACTCTGTGCTACAAAACCCCAGAGCACCGTTACTCTGTGCTATAAAACCCCCGGGTACCGTTACTCTGTGCTACAAAACCCCAGAGCACCGTTACTCGGTGCTATAAAATCCCCAGGTACCGTTACTCTGTGCTATAAAACCCCGGGTACTGTTACTCTGTGCTACAAAACCCCCAGGTACCGTTACTCTGTGCTACAAAACCCCAGGACACCGTTACTCTGTGCTACAAAACCCCCGGGTACCGTTACTCTGTGCTATAAAACCCCCGGGTACTGTTACTCTGTGCTACAAAACCCCCGGGCACCGTTACTCTGTGCTACAAAACCCCAGAGCACCGTTACTCTGTGCTATAAAACCCCCAGGTACCGTTACTCTGTGCTACAAAACCCCAGAGCACCGTTACTCTGTGCTACAAAACCCCCGGGTACCGTTACTCTGTGCTACAAAACCCCCGGGTACTGTTACTCTGTGCTACAAAAACCCCAGGTACCGTTACTCTGTGCTATAAAACCCCAGGTACCGTTACTCTGTGCATTAACAATGGTGCATTTCGTCTTTTCCGAGCCCAGAGTATTACAGGGGTTTGTGTCGCTTTTATGCTGTACGAATGGGATTGCACAGAGCGCTCTAACCCCCTATAACGCAATGCCACGCAAACACACAACGCTGTCATCCTGCACATCAATATATAACGCCAGCGGGGCCTGCAATGCCACGCAAACACACAACGCTGTCATCCTGCGCATCAATATATAACGCCAGCGGGGCCTGCAATGCCACGCAAACACACAACGCTGTCATCCTGCGCATCAATATATAACGCCAGCGGGGCCTGCAATGCCACGCAAACACACAACGCGCTAATCCTGTGCATCAATATATAACGGGGGGCTGGGAGCAGCTATGGGGTGCAGGGACATTGAAAGGAGGGGAAGAAAATGCTCCTGAATTTGAGTCTCACCATCCGCACACAGCCACTCTCCTCCTCCAGGGAGCGGTTCAGCATCTCAAACACCACTTCACAGTTCAGCAGGGAACAGCTGCGACAGAGGAGGGAGAGAAATGTATATTATATCAAAAATAATAATAATAATAATACGCAGCGCTTTACAGAGACATTTTGCAGGCACAGTCCCTGCCCCGTAGAGCTTACAATCTATGTTTTTGGTGCCTGAGGCACAGGGAGATAAAGTGACTTGCCCAAGGTCACAAGGAGCCGACCAGACTCCCCTGCTTCACACTCAGTGCCAGTCAGTGTCTTTAAAATCACTGAGCCGCCCCTTCTCCCCAAAAACAAAAGACCCCGCACAGCAGAAGTGAATAGTAATACATGTAATATAAAAACACACAACAAATACGTGAACTTACATATAAGAAAATAAAAGTGGGTTCCACTGGGTCCACGTGAGAGCTGAGGGTCCAAGTGGGCGAGTGTTTTTATTTTTAGGATTTGTCGACACAAGTACTGCGCCCAAATAGACTAAAATATAGCAAAATATCTACCCATTAACAAATGTTATAGGGAACGGAGGTAAAGCTAGAGTTCCCCTGACAAAGTCGCAAGCCCTAGCGACGAAACGCGTAGGTGGGGCTGCGCTATAGGACTGCTCTTGGTTCTGGAGCCATATTCTATACAGTGCGATCACTGATGTAACATTTGGACATTGACACAGAATAGTTCAAGTTTCGGAACCGTAACGTGTGCGGTGGTAGTACTGAGCGGACGCGCACCTCCCGGAGCGCGCCCGATACCAGAGGCGCAGGGGAATCCCTGCTACACCGGACCTCGGGCAGCGCTGCACGTGTGCAGGGGGAGTACTGTGCGGACGCGCACTCCCGGAGCGCGCCCGATACCAGAGGCGCAGGGGAATCCCTGCTACACCGGACCTCTGGCAGCGCTGCACGTGTGCGGTGGGAGTACTGAGCGGACGCGCACTCCCGGAGCGCGCCCGATACCAGAGGCGCAGGGGAATCCCTGCTACACCGGACCTCGGGCAGCGCTGCACGTGTGCGGTGGGAGTACTGAGCGGACGCGCACTCCCGGAGCGAGCCCGGTATCAGTGGCAATAAGGTGCTCTAGCTACACAGCACTTTGCAAGATTTTTCAGTGTCATCTACGAACGTTTAGCTTCCAGATTATGTGTCCTCTGCGCATTTTCTATTTTTACCCTACGAGTGGTCATTAATTATATATACTTTTTTATTTCACATTTTTTATTGGGGTTTTCAGAGGGTAGGGTACCGCATATCATATCACAACAAGCTGGTACAGAAGTCATTGGGTATTTTGTGAACAAATTGACAACAGTAGAGCTTCTGCCCATCCCGTTAGGATCCAAGAGTATCAAGCCCTCCTCTCCGTCCGGAGGGGGGGGGGTGTCTATGGATGTGCACCCGCCTCTCCTTTTCAAGAGGAGTAAGGATAGTTAAAAGAGAAAAAAGAAGAAAAAGGGGAGCGAGAGATGGGGGGGGAGAGGGATGGGGGGGGAGAGGGATGCTGGGGGGGGAGAGGGATGCTCGGGGGGGGGGGAGAGGGACATGGAGCGGCATAAGAGAGGGCCACCCAGGGCCCGACGTCCACCAGCTCTAGAACAGAGTTTGAATATTCTATGGGGGTTTAATCATATGGCCAAGCTTCCCAGGTTCTGTTGAATTTGTCTAGTTGTTGTTGTTTTAAATCGAGCTGATAGGAGTTCCATCAGAAGGACTTCCCTGATTCTGGTGAGGACCATCTCCCTGTTGGGTTTTTCTAGTTTTTTTTCCATTTTGCTATTATTGAGCGACGGGCTGCCGTTAGTACGAAGGATGTTAATTTTTTGGTCTGAGGAGGGAGGCCTTCTATAGGCTTGCCCAACAAAAACGAGCGGGACCTCCACCTCACTTATCTCCTCCACCATGACTCGGATCATATCCCAAAAAGGGCCCAACACGGGACAGGTCCACAGTATGTGTACCAGGTCTCCCTGCTGGCCGTATCCCCTCCAACAGAGGTCTGACAGGCCAGGGAAGGCCTGGTTCAGCCCCCTCGGGGTGAGGTACCAGTGGAATACAATGTTATAGATGTTTTCCTTGATGGTGGTACAAATTGAGGTTTTGGTTGCGGCCTCCCACATATCCTCCCCTGTCTTCTCTATCTATTTCTATATTGGGGTCTGCAGTCCACTTAAGCATATAGCTATGGTTGACGGGTATCAGGGCACGTGCTAGCCCCATGTAGATCACCGAGATCAGACCCTTCCGATATGCTCCTACCGCCCATATCCTTTCAAAGTTACAGGGGTTTTCAAACTTGGAGATGTGGGAGATCGTTGTTAAGAAGTGTCTGATCTGGAGGAAAGCGCACAGGGGGAGACCCCCGGGGGCATATTTTTCCTGTGCCTCGGACAATTTCATAGGCCGTCCTTTGATTAGCAGATCGGACGCTTTTGTTATATTGGCTGCTTTGTACTGAAGTCCCTGGGATCACAACCCGGGGGGAAGTCCGGATTGTCAAACAGGGGGGTCAGCATTGAAGGGGAAGATGATAGGCCATATTTAGTTCTTGTTTTTGACCATATCCCCCATGTACATCTCATCGCTCCCAGGCCCATCCTGTCCGGCATTGTCTTCCGGACCCCCCTCCCCCCCCCCCCGCCCACAAAAGGGATGGGAGGGAGAGATGTAGGAAGCTTCAATCTCCAACCAGCTGCTGGATCATTATTCCATGTGGCGGCCTGTTTTAGGTGGGCTGCAAGGTAGTATTTGGAAATATCTGGCACTCCCAGACCTCCACTCTCTCTTGGTGCCATCATAACCGATTGCGCCACTCTTGGCTTTTTCCCCATTCCAGATAAATTGGAGTATATTATTTTGGATATTTTGGAATTCAGCTCCTGGGACCTGGACTGGGAGCGTTTGGAATAAATACAGCATTAATTATATTTTTGATTGTTATTTTTATTAAAAGATATTCTTTATGTATGTGCTATGGGAGCAGCGCTGTCCTTTTATTGATGTATATTGTTTGTGTGTGGGTTTGTGCTTGCTCTCATTGGCTGTCAAGCTCTCCCATTGGCTGACATCGGGGCAGGCCTTGGCTGTCATTGGCTCCCATTGCCCGACTACGGGGCGGGCCTTGGCTCTCATTGGCTCTCGAGGACTTTGAGTGCAAGGCAGGGTGACGTCATTAAAAACACGCAGAGAGAGGGGAGATACATAAATTATATATACACACAGAGAGAGGGGAGACACACACATATATACAGGATAAAGCCAGAGAGGGGGGGAGCGGGAAAATGAAATCCCGGGTATATCAGCTAGTATGTATATCTATCCATCTCTCAAGAGACACACATTGTTTCCTATCCTGCACACCAGGGTACCATAGTTACTGATTGTAACCTCACTGTATTGCATAGGGAAAGTAAGGCCTTGGCCATGTTACTTGCTTGCTGGCGGAGGCGCGCTGAGGCGCGCTCCCGCTCAGCACTGAGCCCCTACAGCCGCAATTAGACCGGCTTTAGTAGGGGCTCGCCTACGCTTCCGCAAGCGCGCAGGGCCGGTCACGTGAGCGGCTCGCCCAATGAGGGCGAACCAGCTCCGTGACATCACTGGCCCGCCCCCGGACCGCCCCCGGACGGCGCGCAGGGAAAGCAACGGCTTTCCCTGAGCCTCAGCGCGCCTCAGCACGCCAGCGGGAACCCTGGCCGAGGCCTAAGAGACATGTCCCAGCATGCACTGGGGCAGTCCACAGGGTGACAGTGTCACTCACCCTCTGACAAATTGCTGCACCTCCTCCCGAGTGAGGAAGACTCGGTGTCCCCGGGTTATAGCCCAGACCAGCTGGGCCTCCTGCAGGCAGTCAGTGCGGGGAGAGGACTCTGTCCTGTGCGGGGAGAGAGGCACAGGGGACACTGTGTCATTATACTGAGACATCATACATACATACATACATACACAGGGGACACTGTGTCATTATACTGAGACATCATACATACATACATACATACATACACAGGGGACACTGTGTCATTATACTGAGACATCATACATACATACATACATACATACATACACAGGGGACACTGTATCATTATACTGAGACATCATACATACATACATACATACATACATAGGGGACAATGTGTCATTATACTGAGACATCATACATACATACACAGGGGACAATGTGTCATTATACTGAGACATCATACATACATACATACATACACAGGGGACACTGTGTCATTATACTGAGACATCATACATACATACACAGGGGACACTGTGTCATTATACTGAGACATCATACATACATACATACATACATACACAGGGGACACTGTGTCATTATACTGAGACATCATACATACATACATACATACACAGGGGACACTGTGTCATTATACTGAGACATCATACATACATACACAGGGGACACTGTATCATTATACTGAGACATCATACATACATACACAGGGGACACTGTGTCATTATACTGAGACATCATACATACATACATACATACATACACAGGGGACACTGTATCATTATACTGAGACATCATACATACATACATAGGGGACACTGTATCATTATACTGAGACATCATACATACATACATACATACATACATACACAGGGGACACTATCATTATACTGAGACAACATACATACATACATACATACATACACAGGGGACACTATCATTATACTGAGACATCATACATACATACATACATACATACATACACAGGGGACACTATCATTATACTGAGACATCATACATACATACACAAGGGACACTGTATCATTATACTGAGACATCATACATACATACATACATACACAGGGGACACTGTATCATTATACTGAGACATCATACATACATACACACGGGACACTGTATCATTATACTGAGACATCATACATACATACATAATACACAGGGGACACTGTATCATTATACTGAGACATCATACATACATACATACATACATA
>NC_134504.1:14573970-14630491 GCF_040206685.1 Ascaphus truei
GAAAAGAGTGGGGAGAGAGTGGAAAGAGAGGAAAGAGAGAGTGGGGAGAGAGGAAAGAGAGAGTGGGGAGAGAAAGGAAAGAGAGGGAAGAGAAAAGAGAGAAATAAAGTGTTTGTGAAATGGAAGTGGGACAGAGGAGAAGAGAGAGTGAGTGATGGAGACTAAGATTAGGCAGCGTTACAATATGTGTACGAGACTCCAGCATTACCAGGTGAGGCCCTGTCCCAGGGAAGCCTGTTCTAGAAGACGCCAGACATGCGCGCGTTTGCTAGCGGTATCGGATGAAAGAAACACAGAACTTACCCAAACCGTTCCTCTCCTGGGAATATCCAAAGCCTCGCAGAGCCTGGGGGAGGGACGTCTGCGAACCCATACCTAGCGGGAGGACCGGGAGACTAGTCATATCGTTCCTGGGAGCCACAGCACTGACATAGATGCATATAACACACACACACAGCGAGGGCAGTTACAGTGTGGGATTCATTACCCATGGAGACTGTGATGGCAGATACAATAGATATGTTCAAAAAAAGGTTGGACATCTTTTTAGAAAGGATAGGGATATACCAAATACAGTAAGTAAACATGGGAAGGATGTTGATCCAGGGATTTATCCGATTGCCAATTCTTGGAGTCAGGAAGGAATTTATTTTTCCCCTTATGAGATATCATTGGATGATGTGACACTGGTGTTTTTGTTTGCTTCCTCTGGATCAATAAGTATAGATATAGGATAACGTATCTGTTGTCTAAATTTAGCATAGGTTGAACTTGATGGACGTACGTCTTTTTTCAACCTCATCTACTATGTAACTATGTAACTATGTAACACAGTCACACACACAAGGGATTTTGGATATAACTAATAGTAACAGTTATCCTTCACTAGTCCCAGTTTAGTCATGGAGTGATGGGTCTGTGTTCTGCCTGCGTGTTCCCCGTCTCTGCGTGTTCCCTGCCTGCGTGTTCCCCGTCTCTGGGTGTTCCCTGCCTGCGTGTTCCCCGCCTGCGTGTTCCCCGTCTCTGCGTGTTACCTGTCTGGGTTCTCGCGCTGGGTTGCACCACAGGTAATGGGGGAGCGTAGGCGTCTGAGAACAAGCTGCCCACCAGCTCCTGCGAAGCAAGAGAACCGAGATATGACATCACTGCGGAAACAGCTGTGATGTCACAGAGAAGAAAAGCTCTCTGCTATTCCCCCCTAAGCTGCACCTGGACACTCACCTGTGCAGCACATCGCACCTTCTGGTACAGACTGTTACCATGAAAAGGGTCTGGGGGGCCACTGACCGCTGCAAAGAAACGTCTCCTGAGTACAGCAGAAACAATATACCCCCAGATAACATCACCCCGCACAGCTCACCCCCCCATATACAGCATGAGATCACACGCTACAGTATGGGATCCCCCCCGGAGATCGTGCAGGGGGTGGTAGTTCAAAGAGAGGGAGACCCCGAGGTGGGAAGGTGGGGATCCTGAATTGGAAAGGTAAGAGGGGGAGACCCTGAGGTGGGGGGGGGAGCATGAGAACGGGAGACCCGAGGAGGGAGGGGGAGATCCCAAAGGTGGGAGGGGGAGATCCCAGAGGCACAGAGGTGGGACCCTGAGGTGGAGAGGGGACCCCGAGGTGGGAGGAAGGGACCCCGAGGTGGGAGAGGGGACCCCGAGGCGGGAGATACATACCAGCAGCTTGCTGAATGAATGAGGCATTGCGCCTGAGATCTTGCACAAACTGAGAGGCTCCGTGAGCCCACAGAGACAGGAGGATCTTCAGCACCTGGAAGGGAATAAGAGAGTCTGGTTAGATTCTCAGTCCCACCCGAGGGGTCACTCCCACACGAGGAGTCACTCCCACACTACTCCCCTCCCCCCGAGGGGTCACTCCCCCCTCCCCCGAGGGGTCACTCCCACACTATCCCCCCCCTCGAGGCGTCACTCCCACACTGCCCCCCCCGAGGGGTCACTCCCACACTACTCCCCCCCGAGGGGTCACTCCCCCCTCCCCCGAGGGGTCACTCCCACACTACCCCCCCCTCGAGGGGTCACTCCCACACTGCCCCCCCCCGAGGGGTCACTCCCACACGGGGAGTCACTCCCACACTACCCCCCCCCCGAGGGGTCACTCCCACACTACCCCCCCCCACCCCCGAGGGGTCATTCCCACACTGCCCCCACCCCCCCAAGGGGTCACTACCACACTGCGCCACCCCCCCCCCCCGCGTGAGGACACTCCCACACTGCCCCCCGCCTCCCGGGGGACATTCCCACACTGCCCCCACCCCCCCGGCGTGAGGACACTCCCACACTGCCCCCCACGGGACATTCCCACCCTGCCCCCACAGAACTTACTTTCAGCTTCACGTAACACGAGCTGCTCTGCAGACGGTTCAGCAGATATTCCAGGAGACACTGACAGCTGCCGGGAGACTCGTGGGAGATCTCTGAGAGTCACGTTAAGGAAGCAACATGGACAGGTGTTATCTGTGCACCTCCAAACCCAGGGACACCCCACCCTACTAATACAGGAACCCCCTCCTAATACATAGGCATTAGGGACCCGTACCTCACCCCATCCTAATATACAGACATCAGGGACACGTACCTCACCCCCTCTTAATACACAGGCATCAGGGACACATACCTCTCAACTCCTCCTAATAAACAGGCATCAGGGACACGTAACTCTCACCCCCTCCTAATACACAGGCATCAGGGACACTTACCTCACCCCCTCCTAATACACAGGCATCAGGGACACGTACCTCTCACCCCCTCCCAATACGCAGACATCAAGGACACGTACCTCACCCCCTCCTAATACACAGACATCAGGGACACGTAACTCTCACCCCCTCCTAATACACAGACATCAGGGACACGTAACTCTCACCCCCTCCTAATACACAGGCATTGGGGCCACATAACTCTCCCTTGATCACAGGATACTCTTTCAGGATTTCATTTTTTGGAGGATACTAGCAATTTCTTCATAGAGGTATCCGGGGCAGGGAGAGTCATCGTCGGAGGTTCCTTTTAGCAGCAAGGGGAGCTGAAACAACAAGTATCGGGGTCAGTATTCAGAGAGTGACCCCCAGAACTGACCACAGACACCCCCGTTTCCAAAGCCACGCTGCCGGTCCCTTCCCGTTGCACGAACAAATCTCTCAGGTTACGTCCCCATCACCCCGAGGAGATCCTGGAAATACTGGGAACAATGTGACCCGCTTCCCCTGGAAACGTCCGAGAGGAACTATAAAAAGATGGCACAGAGGGAGGAGGCGCTCTAACAACGAGGAGGCCTCAGAAATGGCCGTACACATATTATACACGCGATTCTGGCAGCAGGAACATGGCTGGGAGGGCGATGGCCTGCCGGAAACATTCCTGGGACGGGCTGCGGAACCAGTTGGGTTTCGGGAGGTGCATATATGGAGGAATATACTGGGAGGATAAAAATCAACCAACAACAAGTTCTTTATTTCATATAGCGCCTTTCACCCGATGGGAGTCAGAGGGTCACAATGACAGTGTAGTGCGCAGTACGCAGTACGCAGTACGCAGGAATGTTACAGATGCGCGCACACACACACAATAAATAAATGTAAATATCAATAAATAGAACACATGCAATGTGATAAATCAGTGTGATGAGGTATTGGGGTAGATACTACTTTACTAGATCTACAATAAATGAATAAAAGTGAGCGGTGCTCGAATGAATGTGATCAGCGTAACCATGGAAAAAGTGAAAATAAAAACTGTACAATCAGTGCATAGAAAACTGTACAATCAGTGCATAGAAAACTGTACAAAAAAAGCGAGTCCGCAGGTAAATCCCAAGAAGGGGCCGCGGCGAAGGGTGCGCAATCTTTTCCGCGTGCACCCCCTTTCCGGCTTGTGCATCCCCTCAAGGGTGACGTCGCCATGCCGTGACGTCACATGACCCTGCGGCGTCTTTTGATGCCGCGTTGCCGAAGAGAAGGTAAGTGAAGTTGAAGAGGTCTCACGCGATCCCCCGGCATTAATTTTAAATGCCTTGGGGGAAGAGCGCGGGGCCTCTGCAACTGCCCGCGCCCCCCGCTGAACAATCTTGCGCCCCCCCAGTTTGCGCACCGCTGCTTTAATCCATAAACACCCCACAATGCTCACTTATTAAGGCAAAAATGGGTGCCCTGCGACTGGGAGAGGTGGTGACGGCTAAGTGACCTGCAGCGACTCACCCTGCGGTCAGTAGTTATGGCAGCAGAGCGCTGATAGCGATTTGTCTGCGGCCAAAGATCCCACTTCGCTGTGGCAGCCCCGCAATCACTATTATTTCTTGTGGGATTGAATCTGTTGCTTTCACAAAATCTTATTCACAAATATTTTTGTCTTTTTTAAATGGATTAACACACACACAGTATACAGACACACAATGATACCCACACACACACAGTGTGTGTGTGTGTGTGTGTGTGTGTGTGTGTGTGTGTGTGTGTGTGTGTGTGTGTATATATATATACACACACACACTTATACTTATACACACACACACACACACACACACACACACACTTATACTTATACATACACATACATACATACACACACCTCAGTTGAAAGACCCTCACTCTTTCCCTCTCACACTCCTCACTCATACTCCCTTCCCCCACTCACTCCCCTCAGCGAGACTCACTCACACACCTCCTCCCCCTCACACTCATGCCCACTGACACTCACTGTCACTCACTCACACTCCCCGGTACCTTGTGCAGAAGGAATGCCAGTCTGTCTGTCAGAGCTGCCATCCTGCTCTGCAGCGTCACTCACAGCCCGGAACCCGAGCCGTCCAATCACAGCACGGAATCCTACCCCACCGGCCAATCGCTGCGCGACTCCTTACTACCCCAGCCAATCAGCGCCGCTCACTGGCATCGTTAATCTGACAACCAATGGAAGCGCGTCTCCTCGCTGGGTCTTTAAACATGGCGGCGCCCACGGGCAGGTGAGAGGTGCCGGTGTCATGACTGGGAAGGTGGTCACTGCAGGGCGGGGGAGACTGGGAAGAATCCCCGGGCTGCTGGTGGAATGCAGGGCCCAGGTGAGGAGGAAGATCAGGGGCTGTGTGTGTGTGAGAGGGGGAGATGAGGTGAGGGAGAGAGTAAGTGAGATGAGGGAGGAGAGAGAAAGTGAGATGAGGGAGGAGAGAGAAAGTGAGATGAGGGAGGAGAGAGTAAGTGAGATGAGGGAGGAGAGAGTAAGAAAGAAAGAGTAGCAGGCTTTCTTGTAAAGCACTGACGGTATGCAGCGCTTTACATATACTTTTACTGGCACAGGTCCCTGCCCCGCAGAGCTTACAATCTAAAACCTGTGTGCCCGAGGCACAGGGAAATAAAAAAAATAACTTGCCCAAGGACACAAGGAGCTGACTCTGGGGCTGTGAATCGGGTTCCCCTGCTGCAAATTCGGTGTCCTTCTTCTTTTCAGTCAGGGCCTTTACTCAGAGATCTCTCTCTATCCTGTATCTACCTGCATGTCGGGCAGAGAGTGAGGGGATAAGTTTCATCCCGTGGGACCTTGTTATATGTATCTGTGTGTACTTTATTTATTTATAAAAGGTTTTACCAAAACTGGAACATTCTACCAGAGACTCTCACATCCGCCACCAGTCTAAGTTCTTTCAAAACTAAAGCTGTCTCACATTTTAATCTGGTCTGTAACTATTACATACGCCTATAATATATATTATCTCTAACTGTGCATGCAATGTCTTGTATATAATGCATACCCTGTTCACTTAATGTAACTGTGTATTTGTCACCACAAATCTGTGCCCTGGACACACTTGAAAACGAGAGGTAACTCAATGTACTACTTCCTGGTACAACATTTGATAAATAATACATTGAGTTACCTCTCGTTTTCAGGTATGTCCTGAGCAGATTTATGATGACTAATGCATGGTTACATTAAGTGAACAGGGTTATACATTCTATACAAGACACTTCATACACCGTAAAAGATAATGTTTTAGGCGTATGTTACAGACCAGATTAAAATGTGAGACCGCTATAGTTTTGAAATAACTTAGCTGTGAGAGTCTCGGGTAGTTTGTTCCAGGTGCGGGGCGCACGGTAAGTATATTTAATTTGTTGTGTTTCATATTGTTACTGTTCTGCCAGCTTATGAATAAAACTATTAACAATGATTCCCTCTCCTGGTGCCTGCAATATAATCGCTTTAGAAGAAGAGATTTTCTAGGCTCTCTGGGACTGCAGAGGTTACAGCCGCAATCTACTCTGCTGCCCATATAAAAATAATAAAGATCTCTTTACTATTTGCAGCGATACCAATTTTCCTCCCCCGGTAAACGCAGCTAAAAAAAAATAAAGAATTTAGAAATAAATTGGCACAGAATGAACTGTCTGGTTATGTGGTGACCTCATTATTTGGGGGGGTTGCTCCTTAACCCCTATGTAGGCCAATGGCCGTGTCGCCCATGCATTTTATTAAGGGGTTAATACATCCCATGCCCAGAGCGCTGTATATATCGCATTCGCCAACAAACCTTCCTCTTCTCCAGGATTGACACGGATATTAGAACTTTGTGCAGTCGCGACCACATAGAAAGCAAAGGGACAAGTAAAGCCGTGTACCAGTCGGCAACATTCGCTTGGAACAATGTGGTAGATCTCCGCACGTGTTTATTACTTTGCTGTTTGTATTCCAGGCGGCATCGTATGGGAAGTGTGTGTCTGCGGCTTCTGCAGGGAACCAGGAGCTGAGGCGCGGGACCTGCGCGAAGGAATTTGAAGCGCTGAAGCATTGCTTCACACAGGCAGTATGTATTGTTGTACACCACACCCGATTCATGCTGGCTGATACTATACATCTCATACGCACTGACCGTGGCCCCTTGCAGACGCACTTACCAGAACGCCCTCCTCCTGTCTGTAAACTCTCCACACTTACCACTTAGATTGTCAGCTCTTCGGGGCAGCGACGCCCTTTTCTAATGTTTTTATGTCTGAAGCTCTTATTCCCTTTGTGTTTATAATATTATCACGTGTATTGTAAAGCGCTATGTACCTGGATGGCAATATATAAATAGGTATACATATTCACTGGATTGTGTTTACCTTTCTGTAATCTGCCTGGATTAGTAACATACCATTCGTTCTGCGCTCAGGAATGATCACTTTCCCGCTCGTGAAATTTAAAGTGGCAGTTTCTCGCTCTTAATTTTCTTTTAAACCAGGCTGGGAAGCAAGGGGTCCAGGGTTGAACCGTGTCATTTTCAATTCCAGGGGACCCTCTGGTTCTCGTGGTAAAGTGATGGTACTTGTTGGTTTTTAACACCCTGCATCAAGCAGGGCATTGGGATCGGAACGTGATGCTAGCCGGTAAGCAGCTCAGGACGCGAGGGGTTTCCTGCAGCTGAAGATGGCATGTTTGAACGCTGTGGCCCTCCCTAGTTCTGAGCTTGGCCACAAGATAATTTAAGTGTAGGGGCGCTGCAGCTTCAGAGAGGCAATCCAGGCAGTTTAAAAAAACCTCTTCCCCCTCCCCCTCCATCCCCATCCAATATACATGATCTTTATTGTAAACTAATTACCCAAGCTGCTGATTTTGTTCTCCCGTGATCGATCAGCAAAATACTGTTTCACAGGGTTCACTAAATGGCCGCCTTTCAGTTTCAAATCAATCCTTCAGTCAGTGTAACTCAGCAGCTACAATGTGTTATTGTATTACTGAGGTAACATCTATTCTAGTGCCTCGGGCATGGTCAATAAGCGCTGACCCGTGCTGCTGCTCGGCACTGAGCCCCTGCAGCCGCAATGAGCGACTTTAGCAGGGGCTCGCGCACGCGTCCGCACGCTTGGGGAAGTGTGTCTCTGACGGAGTTTTTAAATTTGGCGCTCGCCGGAGCGCAGGGCCGTTCACGTGAGCGGCTCGCCCAATGAGGGCGAACCAGCTCCGTGACGTCACTGACCCGCCCCCAGACGGCGCGCTGTGTAAGGCCAGGGAAAGCACCGCTTTCCCTGAGCCTCAGCGCGCCTCCGCACTGACAAACCTACTATGTCCCAGGCCTTAGTTTGCAGCTCCAACTGCTGGGAACATTGGCAACAAATGATCACAAACAGGAAAGTGTTACAAAGATCTTGCACTGCTGGGAAGTTGGGCTAAAGCTGCTATAGAAAACATCCTTTGATTAGTATATTAAAACTTGTTAAACATGGCGTTAAGAGTTGAATTTTAAAGGTAGTAAGTTACAGAACTGATTATTTAAAATTTTTTTTTTTAAAGTAGGATATTTCTTGGATTGCTTCTTTAAATGGTTAAATATTACACAATGTCTATAGTGACTGTATAACTGATGACTACTAATTGAGTACAAGCTGTACTAGGAAACAATCCCGATTTTGAGTAAGCTGGTGTAGTATTTTAATTCCACCTCCTTATTGTTACAGGCGAAGAGGAACCTGAAATAACTGGGGGGATCCAGCTCGTGGGACCGAGAGGTCAGTGTCCAGCACACGGACACAGCCGGGTCAGCGTCTCTCGTCCTGCTCCCGTGCAGCTGATGCATCCTTATATATTTTGCCTTTAATGTGTGAGGCTCTTAGCCCGAGCGGCTTTATTGCGCCAATGTACCAGTCTTACACACCAGATACTGAAATATAAATCTTTATTAACATACCCCACTGGAATTGTTACTCATTACAATACAGATTTCTTAGGTGTATTTTACAATGAGAGAGAAGCTATACAGCCTCAGGGTACATTTTCTCCTTTTAACCCGGGGGTGCTAAACGTCAGTCCAACAGGTCAGGTTTTCAGGATATCCCAACTTCAGCACAGGTGGCTCAGTTGAAGACTGACGCTGAGGCGCATGTGCTGAAGCAGGGATATCCTGAAAACCTGACCTGTTGGATGAGCTTGAGGCCTGGAGCTGTGCACCACTGTCGGGGCTGGTGCAGGGAGTTTGTTTGACATGAGATGCATCTTTGGTCCTTCATTACCCGGCGGAACAGTCTCTAAAGAGCAGAGTACCCTCCTCTGTTACTGGGAGGCTGGAAAGGTTAGCCCCCCGTGCAGTCACTGCACACATTACCCATTAGTTTTAATTACAAATTGGGCCATTTATCACAATTTGAAATAATTGCATTCAGCTACCTTTTTGCTGTTATTTAAGGTTGACCAGTCCCAGTAACCCCTTTGTTGCCAGATGTGCCACACCTTTAGCTGCAGCTTCCTTTTAACAGAAGCATCAAGCTCTTAACCCCTGCAATACTCCCAAGGCTGGGACATGGCAGAGACCATTTCTGCTTGTGTGTGTTCAGCGGGGGCGGCTTCCACCTGCATTATTACAAAAACAACAAATCTGCGTGTCCAAAGAGGCAATGTTCTTTGTAGTAACCCCGGGAGGTGTTGTGCGCACAGGATTCCCTCACAGACGCAGCGCGTGAAAACACAGCATCTGTTTGTCACTTTCGCCTCCAACTCGGAGAGGGAAGAGGAGCGGGACGGGTAGGTTTTGCTTAATGCTGGAGGAGCAGAAAGCAATGATTTTATGTTTGAGGGGAGGGGGAAGGTCCCAGGGCAGTCTAATTTCCCTTCAATCCTGAGACAGACGGGAGCAGAATGCAACAGGCTAGGGGCCCGCCTTGGAAGTAATAAGGCACTGCAGCGGTTGTATAATCTTAGCGTTGCTTCCCAGGTTTCCCAACCCCTGAGGTGCACGGAATGAGGCAGCACAATGTTGATGTAGAACAGTCACGGTTTAAAACCGCAGCCAGGAAAATCTGATCCTTTAGAAGGACGGGAGAGGGGGACAAAGCAGCTACAGCTATAAAATGTGACCCGCCGGTGGAAGGAACCTCTCGGACGAGCAGGTCCCGGCCTACATCACATTCTGCTTTCCTCTAGGAATCTTTGGTCGTGCGGCAGAAGGGTTTGCGGCTCTAGCCTGTTGCTGCCAAAGGGTTCAACAATACATTGCAGGCCCCAGGACAGGGATAACAAACACTTGGTTGCAATAAAAACATTTTTTTTTTTTTTTAAATGACCTTTTCATCAGTTTTTTTGTTTTTTTACTGCTCTGAACAAGGCAAAACACTGGTCACTCGGATTTTCTTCTCCATATAAACACACATTTTACCATCTCAGGTGTGACTGCCGTCTGTAACAGTGTGAGAGGAGGATTCTGGGAAACCCAAGCGCATTACTACAGGAAGGATATAGCTTTTGTTTTTTTTAAACTAAATAACTTTAGACAATTAACCCCCCCCCCCTGAAAATAACCAGATGGAATAATGGGTCGTTCCGCGTCCTGCGTCCTGCGTCCCGCTGAGTTTGTTCTCACAAAGCCGAGATCTTTAGCGGTGTTTTGCTCTCTTCAATTTGTAGAAAAATAGGAAGGTACAAAAATACGATTTGGGGGCAGGAGTGTATATTGTGGCGCTTATCCGCACCATGCAGCATATGTAGGGGGGGGGCTCCTGCTTGAAAAATACACTTTTATAGAGGATATTGGTTATAGTCCTAACACCGTTTGGGATAAAAACAAGGGGGGAAAGGCACGAAGTCTGGCAGGGAAAGGTTCCTGATTGTGAAATGACCTGACAGTCCGCTCTCTGCTCACTTCAATTCCACCAGCATGAGTGCGGAGCAATGCGTAACCTTCGGGCACTGAAGGTGGTAACTCGGTCTATCACCGGAAAAGGATGCTGGGAGGATTCCCCCCCACTAAAACAGAACATGCTCCGCTGTATGATGCAACAGAGTATCTCTACATACTCGCAAGAGCCCCTTTCCTTCGTCCGAAGGCAACTCGGGAACTGGACGGTTGACACTGGATTGGTTTGTGGGGGGCCCTCTGCGCCTGTTTGCGGGGGGGCATTGGGGAGAGGCAACAGCTGTACTTACTAGGCGCTGATAATGCCTTTGGGGTCCAAGCACCCAAGTCAGAGTTAGGCCGCGCTTATAGTGCCGGCGACGGCAGGCTGCGGTCGCGGGAAAAATCAAATTGAGATTACTTCCAGCGATTGTGACCAAGCCGTCGCTCCATCGCATCGCGCTGACTATAAGCGCACACGACGGCGGCAATGCATTTGTTTTGACGCGCTGTCGCTATCAGCGCAGCCTTAGAGATTGTAGTAATACACGCAGGGGGCGGATATAACAGTTATCTGGGGGGTGTCCTAAGGGGGGGGGGGGGGTTAGAGCCCTACGCAGCCTGCAATACCCCCCCATTGAGAAAGCCGTGCTATTCCAGAACACACCTTATTGGCTGTTCCACTTCAATAAGCTGGAGAGCGTCGTCCTGCAGCGGGAGGTGTGTTATGGAATAGCACTGTTTAGCGAACATGGGCCCCATATGCGATAGAGATGAACAGATGTTAAGAAATTGAAGCCACGGCAGTTTTTTTTTGTGGGGGGGGGACGGGGACGGGCCATGATTTTTCTTCTGTGTGGCAGGTGAGGGGTACCGTCCCAGAGGGGAACCAATTAGTTTAATATCTCGAGTACAAGAGGCGGCAGCAAGGGGTTAACGTGGCCCACGTGTGGAACGGATCCTTCAGGTGGTCGCTGCTCATCTCTTCTTCTCCTCGTCCAACAGCTGTTTGATTTGCCGGCTGCGGACGACCTGCAGCCCCCCCTCTACCGCCTGCTTGAGCCGCGCCTCCAGGGCCCCCCGCAGGTCGTTCACCTTCACGTTGGGGACGGGGTGGAGGTCGATGATCTGCGCTCCGTCCCTCCCCCCCGCCTCCCCCAGGTCCCTCTTCCTCCTGCGCAGCTCCAGCTCCTTTTGCAGCTTCAGGTCTCGGTTGGGATTGCCCGGCTCGTGGTCGGGAGCAGCCCCGGCTCCGTCCACCTGCCCCTCGCCTCTCTCCCCCGTGTCCCCCCCTCTGCTGGCGGGCTCCGTAGCTTCCTCCTTGCGGCCCCTCTCCGCGGGCACGGCGGCTTCCTTTCCATCTCCTTGCTGCCCGAGCAGGTTGACGTTGGGGCCTGGTTTGGCGTCGTCTTGCTCCTCTCTGTGCGCTGGCGGCCCTGCCGGGGGATGACCTCTCCCCGCCTGCGCCCCTCCATCCTGTGGTTTCACGTGCGCCCCAGCGGCTCCCACGGTCTTCTGCCTCCGTTCTGCCGGCCGCTGCTCCTCCTCCTCCTCCTCGCTCCTCTTCTCCGGAGGCTCGTGGGGGACCAGAAGGTCTTTGGGTTTATCCATAGCTCCCCGTTCAGCGGTCTCTTCCCTTTTTAAGGAGCCTTTGTCTGGCTCGGGGTCCCTTCCTGCTGCTTTGTCCTGCTGGCCTGGGACACCCTCTGCCTTATTGAGGACGGATTCCTGGACCAGCTCCTTCTTGGCCTCTTGCGCCTCGTGTCTGGGAGCAACGGCTACAATTTTATGGGGTTCAGGGGCAGCGCCCACGATATCTTCGCTCCTCTTGGCCTCTGGCGGCTGCAGCTTCCCTTGTTTCTCCGCTGGGGGGTCGGGCTCGGTCACCTTCCCAGCCCCAGGCTCCTGCGCCATCGGGAGAGCGGGCTTATCTGGGCCCGGCTCTGCGGCCTTCTCCTGGGCTGGGGCATGTTGGGCGTTCGCGCCGGGTCTCTCTGCCCCGGCGTTCGCTTCCTCTTTGCTTTTGGATAGGTCCGGGACGTGTGCGTCTGGCTTCTCTGCTGCATAAATCAAAGACAACTCCTTAAAATCACACGGCCGGCAACGCGCAAGAAATGCCCCCGTTACCCGCCTGGCAGTGCAGCCGGTTTCATGCAATAGACCCAGCTTCAGACGTCCACAAAACTCAAGCATGTCCCTCCTAATCGCATATAATTCGGGTAATACTATTCACTAAAGCAGGGGGGCTCATCTCTAGACCTCAAGCCCACCCCCCAACAGGCAGGTTTTCAGAATACCCCAGCTTCAGCACAAGTGGCTCCATCAGTGGCTCACTGTGCTGAAGCTGGGATATCCTTAATACCAGACCTGTTTGGGGGTCTTGAGGACTAGAGATGAGCCCCCTGCACTGAAGCAGGCAATCTGTGTCTTCTAAACCAACATGGGGGAATCAAACACTGTTACTGCTATTTATGCCACACGTCCGTTTCCTCACTCCCCGACCTCTCGCTGACCGCCCCCTCCCCGCGATCTCGCTGACCACCCCCCTCCCCGCGATCTCGCTGACCGCCCCCTCCCCGCGATCGCACTGACCGCCCCTTCCCCGCGATCTCACTGACCGCCCCCTCCCCGCTCTCACTGACCGCCCCCTCCCCGCTCTCACTGACCGCCCCCTCCCCGCTCTCACTGACCGCCCCCTCCCCGCTCTCTCACTGACCGCCCCCTCCCCGCTCTCTCACTGACCGCCCCCTCCCCGCTCTCTCACTGACCGCCCCCTCCCCGCTCTCTCACTGACCGCCCCCTCCCCGCTCTCTCACTGACCGCCCCCTCCCCGCTCTCTCACTGACCGCCCCCTCCCCGCTCTCTCACTGACCGCCCCCTCCCCGCGCTCTCACTGACCGCCCCCTCCCCGCTCTCTCACTGACCGCCCCCTCCCCGCTCTCTCACTGACCGCCCCCTCCCCGCCCGCTCACTGACCGCCCCCACCCCGATCTCTCACTGACCGCCCCCTCCCCGCCCGCTCACTGACCGCCCCCTCCCCGCTCTCACTGACCGCCCCCTCCCCGCTCTCACTGACCGCCCCCTCCCCGCTCTCACTGACCGCCCCCTCCCCGCTCTCACTGACCGCCCCCTCCCCGCTCTCACTGACCGCCCCCTCCCCGCTCTCTCACTGACCGCCCCCTCCCCGCTCTCTCACTGACCGCCCCCTCCCCGCTCTCTCACTGACCGCCCCTCCCCGCTCTCTCACTGACCGCCCCCTCCCCGCTCTCACTGACCGCCCCCTCCCCGCTCTCTCACTGACCGCCCCCTCCCCGCTCTCTCACTGACCGCCCCCTCCCCGCTCTCTCACTGACCGCCCCCTCCCCGCTCTCTCACTGACCGCCCCCTCCCCGCTCTCTCACTGACCGCCCCCTCCCCGCTCTCTCACTGACCGCCCCTCCCCGCTCTCTCACTGACCGCCCCCTCCCCGCTCTCTCACTGACCGCCCCCTCCCCGCTCTCACTGACCGCCCCCTCCCCGCTCTCTCACTGACCGCCCCTCCCCGCTCTCTCACTGACCGCCCCCTCCCCGCTCTCTCACTGACCGCCCCCTCCCCGCTCTCTCACTGACCGCCCCTCCCCGCTCTCTCACTGACCGCCCCCTCCCCGCTCTCTCACTGACCGCCCCTCCCCGCCCGCTCACTGACCGCCCCCACCCCGATCTCTCACTGACCGCCCCCTCCCCGCTCTCTCACTGACCGCCCCCTCCCCGCTCTCACTGACCGCCCCCTCCCCACTCACCCTGCTCCTCCTCCTCTCGCTGTTGGTGGATCTCCATGTGCTGCTCCTTGATCACTGCCAGCAGCTGGTCCTGCTGATCCAGCAGCCGCTTCTGCTGCACCTGCTGCTCCTTAATCACCTGCAGCAGGATGGCATGGTCCAGCAGCTCCGCTTTGCCCGCTTCTGAGGGTACAGAGAAAGCCATGAGACACGGGGACAAGGCGGCAGCACGCATGCGCCTTCACACAGGGGCGGGGACCAGATACCTCGGCAGGCATGTTAACAAAGAGAAAGCCCCCGGGGCAGAGAGCAAACACAACAGCCCCCGGGGCAGAGAGCAAACCCAACAGCTCCCGGGGCAGAGAGCAAACCCAACAGCTCCCGGGGCAGAGAGCAAACCCAACAGCCCCCGGGGCAGACAGCAAACACAACAGCCCCCGGGGCAGAGAGCAAACCCAACAGCCCCCGGGGCAGAGAGCAAACACAACAGCCCCCGGGGCAGAGAGCAAACCCAACAGCCCCGGGGCAGAGAGCAAACCCAACAGCCCCGGGGCAGAGAGCAAACCCAACCGCCCCCGGGGCAGAGAGTAAACCCAACAGCCCCCGGGGCAGAGAGCAAACACAACAGCCCCCGGGGCAGAGAGTAAACACAACAGCCCCCGGGGCAGAGAGCAAACCCAACAGCCCAGGGGCAGAGAGCAAACACAACAGCCCCGGGGCAGAGAGTAAACCCAACAGCCCCGGGGCAGAGAGTAAACCCAACAGCCCCGGGGCAGAGAGCAAACCCAACAGCCCCCGGGGCAGAGAGCAAACACAACAGCCCCGGGGCAGAGAGTAAACCCAACAGCCCCCGGGGCAGAGAGCAAACACAACAGCCCCGGGGCAGAGAGTAAACCCAACAGCCCCAGGGCAGAGAGCAAACCCAACAGCCCCGGGGCAGAGAGCAAACCCAACAGCCCCCGGGGCAGAGAGCAAACACAACAGCCCCCGGGGCAGAGAGCAAACAAAACAGCCCCCGGGGCAGAGAGCAAACCCAACAGCCCCGGGGCAGAGAGCAAACACAACCGCCCCGGGGCAGAGAGGAAACACAACCGCCCCGGGGCAGAGAGGAAACCCAACAGCCCTCGGGGCAGAGAGCAAACCCAACAGCCCCCGGGGCAGAGAGCAAACACAACAGCCCCCGGGGCAGAGAGCAAACCCAACAGCCCCCGGGGCAGAGAGTAAACCCAACAGCCCCCGGGGCAGAAAGTAAAATCTATACAAGATCTATCCGACCAGCACAGAATCTGGTACTTGGAGGACAGACACCTAAATATGACCCCCCCCCTCTTCCCTCCTAAACAGCTAAGCATGGAAACCCCATACTGAGGGGGGATATGCCCCTTCTAGCTGTGTATTAGAACGGCTCCGCGCACACTGCGCACGGTCAGTGGTACCGGACTCTCACAGATATAGATCGGAACATGCGTGTCACACAGAGGCGCGCTTACTTTCCACAAGCCTTCTAAGCTCGGCTGGGAGGGATCCAGGTTAGCATGTGAAGAAGAGAAACATGTGCAGTAAACTTCCCATTTCCAGCCGTACACACCGCGTCCGTTATACACCTGCCTGGTGTGGTATATACACACGGCGTCCGTTATACACCTGCCTGGTGTGGTATATACACACGGCGTCCGTTATACACCTGCCTGGTGTGGTATATACACACGGCGTCCGTTATACACCTGCCTGGTGTGGTATATACACACGGCGTCCGTTATACACCTGCCTGGTGTGGTATATACACACCGCGGCCGTTATACACCTGCCTGGTCTGGTATCTACACACCGCGTCCGTTATACACCTGCCTGGTGTGGTATCTACACACCGCGTCCGTTATACACCTGCCTGGTGTGGTATCTACACACCGCGTCCGTTATACACCTGCCTGGTGTGGTATATACACACCGCGTCCGTTATACACCTGCCTGGTGTGGTATATACACACCGTGTCCGTTATACACCTGCCTGGTGTGGTATATACACCGCGTCCGTTATACACCTGCCTGGTGTGGTATCTACACACCGCGTCCGTTATACACCTGCCTGGTGTGGTATATACACACCGCGTCCGTTATACACCTGCCTGGTGTGGTATATACACACCGCGGCCGTTATACACCTGCCTGGTGTGGTATATACACACCGCGTCCGTTATACACCTGCCTGGTGTGGTATATACACACCGTGTCCGTTATACACCTGCCTGGTGTGGTATATACACCGCGTCCGTTATACACCTGCCTGGTGTGGTATATACACACCGCGGCCGTTATACACCTGCCTGGTGTGGTATATACACGCCGCGTCCGTTATACACCTGCCTGGTGTGGTATCTACACACCGCGTCCGTTATACACCTGCCTGGTGTGGTATATACACACCGCGGCCGTTATACACCTGCCTGGTGTGTTATATACACACCGCGTCCGTTATACACCTGCCTGGTGTGGTATATACACACCGCGGCCGTTATACACCTGCCTGGTGTGTTATATACACACCGCGTCCGTTATACACCTGCCTGGTGTGGTATATACACACCGCGTCCGTTATACACCTGCCTGGTGTGGTATATACACACCGCGGCCGTTATACACCTGCCTGGTGTGTTATATACACACCGCGTCCGTTATACACCTGCCTGGTGTGGTATATACACACCGCGTCCGTTATACACCTGCCTGGTGCGGTATATACACACCGCGTCCGTTATACACCTGCCTGGTGCGGTATATACACACCGCGTCCGTTATACACCTGCCTGGTGTGGTATATACACACCGCGTCCGTTATACACCTGCCTGGTGTGGTATATACACACCGCGTCCGTTATACACCTGCCTGGTGCGGTATATACACACCGCGTCCGTTATACACCTGCCTGGTGTGGTATATACACCTCGTCCGTTATACACCTGCCTGGTGTGGTATATACACCTCGTCCGTTATACACCTGCCTGGTGTGGTATATACACACCGCGTCCGTTATACACCTGCCTGGTGTGGTATATACACACCGCGTCCGTTATACACCTGCCTGGTGTGGTATATACAAACCGCGGCCGTTATACACCTGCCTGGTGCGGTATATACACACACGTCCGTTATACACCTGCCTGGTGTGGTATATACACGCCGCGGCCGTTATACACCTGCCTGGTGTGGTATATACACACCGCGGCCGTTATACACCTGCCTGGTGCGGTATATACACACCGCGGCCGTTATACACCTGCCTGGTGTGGTATATACACACCGCGTCCGTTATACACCTGCCTGGTGTGGTATATACACACAGCGTCCGTTATACACCTGCCTGGTGTGGTATATACACACCGCGTCCGTTATACAGCTGCCTGGTCTGGTATCTACACACCGCGGCCGTTATACACCTGCGTGGTGTGGTATATACACACCGCGTCCGTTATACACCTGCCTGGTGTGGTATATACACACCGCGTCCGTTATACACCTGCCTGGTGTGGTATCTACACACCGCGGCCGTTATACACCTGCCTGGTGTGGTATATACACACCGCGGCCGTTATACACCTGCCTGGTGTGGTATATACACGCCGCGTCCGTTATACACCTGCCTGGTGTGGTATATACACACCGCGTCCGTTATACACCTGCCTGGTGTGGTATATCCACACCGCGGCCGTTATACCCCTGCCTGGTGTGGTATATACACACCGCGTCCGTTATACACCTGCCTGGTGTGGTATATCCACACCGCGGCCGTTATACACCTGCCTGGTGTGGTATATACACACCGCGTCCGTTATACACCTGCCTGGTGTGGTATATACACACCGCGTCCGTTATACACCTGCCTGGTGTGGTATCTACACACCGCGTCCGTTATACACCTGCCTGGTGTGGTATATACACACCGCGGCCGTTATACACCTGCCTGGTGTGGTATATACACACCGCGTCCGTTATACACCTGCCTGGTGTGGTATATACACACCGCGTCCGTTATACACCTGCCTGGTGTGGTATATACACACCGCGTCCGTTATACACCTGCCTGGTGTGTTATATACACACCGCGGCCGTTATACCCCTGCCTGGTGTGGTATATACACACCGCGTCCGTTATACACCTGCCTGGTGTGGTATATACACACCGCGTCCGTTATACACCTGCCTGGTGTGGTATATACACACCGCGTCCGTTATACACCTGCCTGGTGTGGTATATACACACCGCGGCCGTTATACACCTGCCTGGTGTGGTATATACACGCCGCGTCCGTTATACACCTGCCTGGTGTGGTATATCCACACCGCGGCCGTTATACCCCTGCCTGGTGTGGTATATACACACCGCGGCCGTTATACACCTGCCTGGTGTGGTATATACACACCGCGGCCGTTATACACCTGCCTGGTGTGGTATATACACACCGCGGCCGTTAACCACCTGCCTGGTGTGATATATACACACCGCGTCCGTTATACACCTGCCTGGTGTGGTATATACACACCGCGTCCGTTATACACCTGCCTGGTGTGGTATATACACACCGCGGCCGTTATACACCTGCCTGGTGCGGTATATACACACCGCGGCCGTTATACACCTGCCTGGTGTGGTATATACACGCCGCGTCCGTTATACACCTGCCTGGTGTGGTATATACACACCGCGTCCGTTATACACCAGCCTGGTGTGGTATATACACACCGCGTCCGTTATACACCTGCCTGGTGTGGTATATACACGCCGCGTCCGTTATACACCTGCCTGGTGTGGTATATACACGCCGCGTCCGTTATACACCTGCCTGGTGTGGTATATACACGCCGCGTCCGTTATACACCTGCCTGGTGTGGTATATACACACCGCGTCCGTTATACACCTGCCTGGTGTGGTATCTACACACCGCGTCCGTTATACACCTGCCTGGTGTGGTATATCCACACCGCGGCCGTTATACCCCTGCCTGGTGTGGTATATACACGCCGCGTCCGTTATACACCTGCCTGGTGTGGTATATACACGCCGCGTCCGTTATACACCTGCCTGGTGTGGTATATACACACCGCGTCCGTTATACACCTGCCTGGTGTGGTATATACACGCCGCGTCCGTTATACACCTGCCTGGTGTGGTATATACACACCGCGTCCGTTATACACCTGCCTGGTGTGGTATATACACGCCGCGTCCGTTATACACCTTCCTGGTGTGGTATATACACACCGCGTCCGTTATACACCTGCCTGGTGTGGTATATACACGCCGCGTCCGTTATACACCTGCCTGGTGTGGTATATACACACCGCGTCCGTTATACACCTGCGTGGTGTGGTATATACACACCGCGTCCGTTATACACCTGCCTGGTGTGGTATATACACGCCGCGTCCGTTATACACCTGCCTGGTGTGGTATATACACACCGCGGCCGTTATACACCTGCCTGGTGTGGTATATACACGCCGCGTCCGTTATACACCTGCCTGGTGTGGTATATACACACCGCGGCCGTTATACACCTGCCTGGTGTGGTATATACACACCGCGTCCGTTATACACCTGCCTGGTGTGGTATATACACACCGCGGCCGTTATACACCTGCCTGGTGTGGTATATACACGCCGCGTCCGTTATACACCTTCCTGGTGTGGTATATACACACCGCGTCCGTTATACACCTGCCTGGTGTGGTATATACACACCGCGTCCGTTATACACCTGCCTGGTGTGGTATATACACGCCGCGTCCGTTATACACCTGCCTGGTGTGGTATATACACGCCGCGTCAGTTATACACCTGCCTGGTGTGGTATATACACGCCGCGTCCGTTATACACCTCCCTGGTGTGGTATATACACGCCGCGTCTGTTATACACCTTCCTGGTGTGGTATATACACGCCGCGTCCGTTATACACCTGCCTGGTGTGGTATATACACGCCGCGTCCGTTATACACCTGCCTGGTGTGGTATATACACGCGCGTCCGTTATACACCTGCCTGGTGTGGTATATACACACCGCGTCCGTTATACACCTGCCTGGCGTGGTATATACACACCGTGTCCGTTATACACCTGCCTGGTGTGGTATATACACCGCGTCCGTTATACACCTGCCTGGTGTGGTATATACACACCGCGTCCGTTATACACCTGCCTGGTGTGGTATATACACGCCGCGTCCGTTATACACCTGCCTGGTGTGGTATATACACACCGCGTCCGTTATACACCTGCCTGGTGTGGTATATACACGCCGCGTCCGTTATACACCTGCCTGGTGTGGTATATACACACCGCGTCCGTTATACACCTGCCTGGTGTGGTATATACACACCGCGGCCGTTATACACCTGCCTGGTGTGGTATATACACACCGCGTCCGTTATACACCTGCCTGGTGTGGTATATACACACCGCGTCCGTTCTCAGGAACTAGGTTACTGAAGAGTCCTCAATTCCCAACAAAGCAACATGTGTTCATTACTCTCAGCCATAATATCATATGAATGTATACAACAACAGACAGAAATGCCTAATGCTACATCCAATGTGACAAAATACATACATATGAATGTATCTACGTGTATAAATCCTCCAATGACTTCTGTGATCCGCACCTAGCAGGGTGTGAGGGACAGAGGGGAGGGAGAGAGCGACAGAGGGGAGGGAGTGAGAGGGGAGGGAGAGAGCTACAGAGGGGAGGGAGTGAGAGGGAGCGACAGAGGGGAGGGAGAGAGGGAGCGACAGAGGGGAGGGAGAGAGGGAGCGACGGGGAGAGGGAGGGACGGGGAGAGGGAGCGACGGGGAGAGGGAGCGACGGGGAGAGGGAGCGACGGGGAGAGGGAGGGAGGGAGAGACGGGGAGAGGGAGGGAGGGGGGAGAGGTAGGGAGGGGGGAGGGAGAGGGAGGGAGGGGACAGAGGGGGGGAGAGAGGGGAGGGGACAGAGGGGAGGGTGAGAGAGGGGAGGAGGGGAGGGAGAGGGGGAGAGAGGGGAGGGAGAGGGGGAGAGACAGAAGGTGATGGTGTGGCAGAGGCTGGGATCCACGAGCCTGTGTAGTTGTGATGGGCGCCTAATAACACGCGCACCGCAGGCCGCCCGGTACCCACCTTCTGGGGTCTCTCCTGGCTTTTGCTCCAGGTTCTGCACCTCGCGCTTCTCCGGCCCAAGGTCGGCAGCTACCGGATCGTTCTTCTCCCCTAAGGAGTCATAGGTCAGAACGGCGCGGACAGGACGACTCGTTATAGCGCTCTGCATATACTCAAGCTCTGCATATACTCAAATAGCTCTGCATATACTCATATAGCTCTGCATATACTCATATAGCTCTGCATATACTCAAATAGCTCTGCATATACTCATATAGCTCTGCATATACTCAAATAGCTCTGCATATACTCATATAGCTCTGCATATACTCATATAGCTCTGCATATACTCATATTGCTCTGCGTATCACTGTGTATATAATATATAGCTCTACGTATCACTGTGTATATAATATATAGCTTTGCGTGTCACTGTATATATAATATATTGCTCTGCGTATCACTGTGTATATAATATATAGCTCTGCGTATCACTGTGTATATAATATATTGCTCTGCGTATGACTGTATATATAATATATCGCTCTGCGTATCACTGTGTATATAATATATTGCTCTGCGTATCACTGTGTATATAATATATTGCCCTGCGTATCACTGTGTATATAATATATTGCTCTGCGTATCACTGTATATATAATATATTGCTCTGCGTATCACTGTGTATATAATATATCGCTCTGCGTATCACTGTATATATAATATATTGCTCTGCGTATCACTGTGTATATAATATATCGCTCTGCGTATCACTGTATATATAATATATTGCTCTGCGTATCACTGTGTATATAATATATTGCTCTGCGTATCACTGTATATATAATATATTGCTCTGCGTATCACTGTATATATAATATATTGCTCTGCGTATCACTGTATATATAATATATTGCTCTGTGTATCACTGTGTATATAATATATTGCTCTGCGTATCACTGTATATATAATATATTGCTCTGCGTATCACTGTGTATATAATATATTGCTCTGCGTATCACTGTGTATATAATATATTGCTCTGCGTATCACTGTATATATAATATATCGCTCTGCATATCACTGTGTATATAATATATTGCTCTGCGTATCACTGTGTATATAATATATAGCTCTGCGTATCACTGTATATATAATATATCGCTCTGCGTATCACTGTGTATATAATATATTGCTCTGCGTATCACTGTATATATAATATATTGCTCTGCGTATCACTGTGTATATAATATATCGCTCTGCGTATCACTGTATATATAATATATGGCTCTGCGTATAACTGTGTATATAATATATTGCTCTGCGTATCACTGTGTATATAATATATTGCTCTGCGTATCACTGTATATATAATATATTGCTCTGCGTATCACTGTATATATAATATATTGCTCTGTGTATAACTGTGTATATAATATATTGCTCTGCGTATCACTGTGTATATAATATATTGCTCTGCGTATCACTGTATATATAATATATTGCTCTGCGTATCACTGTGTATATAATATATCGCTCTGCGTATCACTGTATATATAATATATAGCTCTGCGTATCACTGTATATATAATATATAGCTCTGCGTATCACTGTGTATATAATATATAGCTCTGCGTATCACTGTATATATAATATATAGCTCTGCGTATCACTGTATATATAATATATTGCTCTGCGTATCACTGTGTATATAATATATTGCTCTGCGTATCACTGTATATATAATATATAGCTCTGCGTATCACTGTGTATATAATATATAGCTCTGCGTATCACTGTATATATAATATATTGCTCTGCGTATCACTGTGTATATAATATATAGCTCTGCGTATCACTGTGTATATTATAGCTCTGCGTATCACTGTGTATATAATATATTGCTCTGCGTATCACTGTGTATATAATATATTGCCCTGCGTATCACTGTGTATATAATATATAGCTCTGCGTATCACTGTGTATATAATATATTGCTCTGCGTATCACTGTGTATATAATATATTGCCCTGCATATCACTGTGTATATAATATATTGCTCTGCATATCACTGTATATATAATATATTGCTCTGCGTATCACTGTGTATATAATATATCGCTCTGCGTATCACTGTGTATATAATATATCGCTCTGCGTATCACTGTATATATAATATATTGCTCTGCGTATCACTGTGTATATAATATATTGCTCTGCGTATCACTGTGTATATTATAGCTCTGCGTATCACTGTGTATATAATATATTGCTCTGCGTATCACTGTATATATAATATATTGCTCTGCGTATCACTGTGTATATAATATATTGCCCTGCGTATCACTGTGTATATAATATATTGCTCTGCGTATCACTGTATATATAATATATCGCTCTGCGTATCACTGTGTATATAATATATCGCTCTGCATATCACTGTGTATATAATATATCGCTCTGCGTATCACTGTGTATATAATATATTGCTCTGCGTATCACTGTGTATATAATATATCGCTCTGCGTATCACTGTGTATATAATATATTGCTCTGCGTATCACTGTGTATATAATATATCGCTCTGCGTATCACTGTGTATATAATATATTGCCCTGCGTATCACTGTGTATATAATATATTGCTCTGCGTATCACTGTGTATATAATATATTGCTCTGCGTATCACTGTGTATATAATATATAGCTCTGCGTATCACTGTATATATAATATATAGCTCTGCGTATCACTGTGTATATAATATATAGCTCTGCGTATCACTGTGTATATTATAGCTCTGCGTATCACTGTGTATATAATATATTGCTCTGCGTATCACTGTGTATATTATATATTGCTCTGCGTATCACTGTGTATATAATATATTGCCCTGCGTATCACTGTGTATATAATATATTGCTCTGCGTATCACTGTGTATATAATATATTGCCCTGCGTATCACTGTGTATATAATATATTGCTCTGCGTATCACTGTGTATATAATATATCGCTCTGCATATCACTGTGTATATAATATATTGCTCTGCGTATCACTGTGTATATAATATATTGCTCTGCGTATCACTGTGTATATAATATATAGCTCTGCGTATCACTGTATATATAATATATTGCTCTGCGTATCACTGTGTATATAATATATTGCTCTGCGTATCACTGTGTATATAATATATTGCTCTGCGTATCACTGTGTATATAATATATTGCCCTGCGTATCACTGTGTATATAATATATTGCTCTGCGTATCACTGTGTATATAATATATTGCTCTGCGTATCACTGTGTATATAATATATCGCTCTGCGTATCACTGTATATATAATATATTGCTCTGCGTATCACTGTGTATATAATATATCGCTCTGCATATCACTGTGTATATAATATATTGCTCTGCGTATCACTGTGTATATAATATATCGCTCTGCGTATCACTGTATATATAATATATTGCTCTGCGTATCACTGTGTATATAATATATCGCTCTGCATATCACTGTGTATATAATATATCGCTCTGCGTATCACTGTATATATAATATATTGCTCTGCGTATCACTGTGTATATTATAGCTCTGCGTATCACTGTGTATATAATATATTGCTCTGCGTATCACTGTGTATATAATATATCGCTCTGCGTATCACTGTGTATATAATATATTGCTCTGCGTATCACTGTGTATATAATATATCGCTCTGCGTATCACTGTGTATATAATATATTGCTCTGCGTATCACTGTATATATAATATATTGCTCTGCATATCACTGTATATATAATATATTGCTCTGCGTATCACTGTGTATATAATATATCGCTCTGCGTATCACTGTATATATAATATATTGCTCTGCGTATCACTGTGTATATAATATATTGCTCTGCGTATCACTGTGTATATTATAGCTCTGCGTATCACTGTGTATATAATATATTGCTCTGCGTATCACTGTGTATATAATATATCGCTCTGCGTATCACTGTGTATATAATATATTGCTCTGCGTATCACTGTGTATATAATATATCGCTCTGCGTATCACTGTGTATATAATATATTGCCCTGCGTATCACTGTGTATATAATATATTGCTCTGCGTATCACTGTGTATATAATATATTGCTCTGCGTATCACTGTGTATATAATATATAGCTCTGCGTATCACTGTATATATAATATATAGCTCTGCGTATCACTGTGTATATAATATATAGCTCTGCGTATCACTGTGTATATTATAGCTCTGCGTATCACTGTGTATATAATATATTGCTCTGCGTATCACTGTGTATATTATAGCTCTGCGTATCACTGTGTATATAATATATTGCTCTGCGTATCACTGTGTATATAATATATTGCCCTGCGTATCACTGTGTATATAATATATTGCCCTGCGTATCACTGTGTATATAATATATAGCTCTGCGTATCACTGTGTATATAATATATTGCTCTGCGTATCACTGTGTATATAATATATCGCTCTGCATATCACTGTGTATATAATATATTGCTCTGCGTATCACTGTGTATATAATATATCGCTCTGCATATCACTGGGTATATAATATATTGCTCTGCGTATCACTGTGTATATAATATATTGCTCTGCGTATCACTGTGTATATAATATATTGCTCTGCGTATCACTGTGTATATAATATATTGCTCTGCGTATCACTGTGTATATAATATATTGCTCTGCGTATCACTGTGTATATAATATATTGCTCTGCGTATCACTGTGTATATAATATATCGCTCTGCGTATCACTGTGTATATAATATATTGCTCTGCGTATCACTGTGTATATAATATATAGCTCTGCGTATCACTGTATATATAATATATAGCTCTGCGTATCACTGTATATATAATATATAGCTCTGCGTATCACTGTGTATATAATATATAGCTCTGCGTATCACTGTGTATATAATATATAGCTTTGCGTGTCACTGTATATATAATATATTTTTCTGCGTATCACTGTGTATATAATATATCGCTCTGCGTATCACTGTGTATATAATATATGGCTCTGCATATCACTGTGTATATAATATATTGCCCTGCGTATCACTGTGTATATAATATATTGCTCTGCGTATCACTGTATATATAATATATTGCTCTGCGTATCACTGTGTATATAATATATTGCTCTGCGTATCACTGTGTATATAATATATTGCTCTGCGTATCACTGTGTATATAATATATTGCTCTGCGTATCACTGTGTATATAATACATTGCCCTGCGTATCACTGTATATATAATATATAGCTCTGCGTATCACTGTGTATATAATATATAGCTCTGCGTATCACTGTGTATATAATATATTGCCCTGCGTATCACTGTGTATATAATATATTGCTCTGCGTATCACTGTGTATATAATATATCGCTCTGCGTATCACTGTGTATATAATATATCGCTCTGCGTATCACTGTATATATAATATATTGCTCTGCGTATCACTGTGTATATTATAGCTCTGCGTATCACTGTGTATATAATATATTGCTCTGCGTATCACTGTATATATAATATATTGCTCTGTGTATAACTGTGTATATAATATATTGCCCTGCGTATCACTGTATATATAATATATCGCTCTGCGTATCACTGTGTATATAATATATCGCTCTGCGTATCACTGTGTATATAATATATTGCTCTGCGTATCACTGTGTATATAATATATAGCTCTGCGTATCACTGTGTATATAATATATAGCTCTGCGTATCACTGTGTATATAATATATTGCTCTGCGTATCACTGTGTATATAATATATAGCTCTGCGTATCACTGTGTATATTATAGCTCTGCGTATCACTGTGTATATAATATATTGCTCTGCGTATCACTGTATATATAATATATCGCTCTGCGTATCACTGTGTATATAATATATAGCTCTGCGTATCACTGTGTATATTATATATCGCTCTGCGTATCACTGTGTATATAATATATCGCTCTGCGTATCACTGTGTATATAATATATTGCCCTGCGTATCACTGTGTATATAATATATTGCTCTGCATATCACTGTGTATATAATATATCGCTCTGCATATCACTGTGTATATAATATATTGCTCTGCGTATCACTGTGTATATAATATATCGCTCTGCGTATCACTGTGTATATAATATATTGCTCTGCGTATCACTGTATATATAATATATTGCTCTGCGTATCACTGTGTATATAATATATTGCCCTGCGTATCACTGTATATATAATATATCGCTCTGCGTATCACTGTGTATATAATATATTGCTCTGCGTATCACTGTATATATAATATATCGCTCTGCGTATCACTGTGTATATAATATATTGCTCTGCGTATCACTGTATATATAATATATTTTTCTGCGTATCACTGTGTATATAATATATTGCTCTGCGTATCACTGTGTATATAATATATTGCTCTGCGTATCACTGTGTATATAATATATCGCTCTGCGTATCACTGTGTATATAATATATTGCTCTGCGTATCACTGTGTATATAATATATTGCTCTGCGTATCACTGTGTATATAATATATTGCTCTGCGTATCACTGTGTATATAATATATTGCTCTGCGTATCACTGTGTATATAATATATTGCTCTGCGTATCACTGTGTATATAATATATTGCTCTGCGTATCACTGTGTATATAATATATTGCTCTGCGTATCACTGTGTATATAATATATTGCTCTGCGTATCACTGTGTATATAATATATAGCTCTGCGTATCACTGTGTATATAATATATTGCCCTGCGTATCACTGTGTATATAATATATTGCTCTGCGTATCACTGTGTATATAATATATCGCTCTGCGTATCACTGTGTATATAATATATCGCTCTGCGTATCACTGTATATATAATATATTGCTCTGCGTATCACTGTGTATATAATATATTGCTCTGCGTATCACTGTGTATATAATATATTGCTCTGCGTATCACTGTGTATATTATAGCTCTGCGTATCACTGTGTATATAATATATAGCTCTGCGTATCACTGTGTATATAATATATTGCTCTGCGTATCACTGTGTATATAATATATAGCTCTGCGTATCACTGTGTATATTATAGCTCTGCGTATCACTGTGTATATAATATATTGCTCTGCGTATCACTGTATATATAATATATCGCTCTGCGTATCACTGTGTATATAATATATAGCTCTGCGTATCACTGTGTATATTATATATCGCTCTGCGTATCACTGTGTATATAATATATCGCTCTGCGTATCACTGTGTATATAATATATTGCCCTGCGTATCACTGTGTATATAATATATTGCTCTGCATATCACTGTGTATATAATATATCGCTCTGCATATCACTGTGTATATAATATATTGCTCTGCGTATCACTGTGTATATAATATATTGCTCTGCGTATCACTGTGTATATAATATATTGCCCTGCGTATCACTATGTATATAATATATTGCTCTGCGTATCACTGTATATATAATATATTGCTCTGCGTATCACTGTGTATATAATATATCGCTCTGCATATCACTGTATATATAATATATCGCTCTGCATATCACTGTATATATAATATATTGCTCTGCGTATCACTGTGTATATAATATATTGCTCTGCGTATCACTGTGTATATAATATATCGCTCTGCGTATCACTGTATATATAATATATCGCTCTGCATATCACTGTGTATATAATATATTGCTCTGCGTATCACTGTGTATATAATATATCGCTCTGCGTATCACTGTATATATAATATATGGCTCTGCGTATAACTGTGTATATAATATATTGCTCTGCGTATCACTGTGTATATAATATATTGCTCTGCGTATCACTGTGTATATAATATATCGCTCTGCGTATCACTGTATATATAATATATGGCTCTGCGTATAACTGTGTATATAATATATTGCTCTGCGTATCACTGTGTATATAATATATTGCTCTGCGTATCACTGTCTATATAATATATCGCTCTGCGTATCACTGTGTATATAATATATCGCTCTGCATATCACTGTGTATATAATATATGGCTCTGCGTATCACTGTATATATAATATATCGCTCTGCGTATCACTGTGTATATAATATATTGCTCTGCGTATCACTGTGTATATAATATATTGCTCTGCGTATCACTGTGTATATAATATATTGCTCTGCGTATCACTGTATATATAATATATCGCTCTGCGTATCACTGTGTATATAATATATTGCCCTGCGTATCACTGTGTATATAATATATTGCTCTGCGTATCACTGTGTATATAATATATCGCTCTGCGTATCACTGTATATATAATATATCGCTCTGCGTATCACTGTGTATATAATATATTGCTCTGCGTATCACTGTGTATATAATATATTGCCCTGCGTATCACTGTGTATATAATATATTGCTCTGCGTATCACTGTGTATATAATATATTGCTCTGCGTATCACTGTGTATATAATATATTGCTCTGCGTATCACTGTGTATATAATATATTGCTCTGCGTATCACTGTGTATATAATATATTGCTCTGCGTATCACTGTGTATATAATATATTGCTCTGCGTATCACTGTATATATAATATATAGCTCTGTGTGTCACGGTGTGAGTGAAGATATATCTATCTCTGTGTGTGTATGTATGTGTGTGTATGTATATATATGTCGCTCTGTATATCCCGGTGTATATATATCACTTTGTATATAGATCGCTCTGCACGTCACTGCGTGTATATCGGTGTGAGTGAAGATATATCTATCTCTGTGTGTGTATGTATATGTGTGTATATATATATATATATCGCTCTGTATATCCCGGTGTATATATATCACTCTGTATATAGATCGCTCTGCACGTCGCTGCGCGTATATCGGTGTGAGTGAAGATATATCTCTGTGTGTGTATGTATATATATGTCGCTCTGTATATCCCGGTGTGTATATATATCACTCTGTATATAGATCGCTCTGCACGTCGCTGCGCGTATATCGGTGTGAGTGAAGATATATCTATCTCTGTGTGTGTATGTATATATATGTCGCTCTGTATATCCCGGTGTATATATATCACTCTGTATATAGATCGCTCTGCACGTCACTGCGTGTATATCGTGTGAGTGAAGATATATCTATCTCTGTGTGTGTATGTATATGTGTGTATGTATATATGTCGCTCTGTATATCCCGGTGTATATATATCACTCTGTATATAGATCGCTCTGCACGTCGCTGCGCGTATATCGGTGTGAGTGAAGATATATCTATCTCTGCATATATATATATATATATATATATATATATATATATATATACAGTGTTCGACAAACCTATACATTTGCACGCCCCGGGCGAGTGGATTTAACATTGTGGCGAGCTCCTATTGGCCCAAGCAGCACACGTGTGGTACTAGGTGGCGAGTAGATTTTTTTGTTCGGCGAGTAGATTTTTTGGTGATTTGTCGACCACTGTATATATATATCGCTCTGTAAATCCCGGTGTATATATATCACTCTGTATATAGATCGCTCTGCACGTCGCTGCGTATATAGGTGTGAGTGAAGATATATCTCTGTGTGTGTATGTATATATATGTCGCTCTGTATATCCCGGTGTATATATATCACTCTGTATATAGATCGCTCTGCACGTCACTGCGTGTATATCGGTGTGAGTGAAGATATATCTATCTCTGTGTGTGTATGTATATATATATCGCTCTGTATATCCCGGTGTATATATATCACTCTGTATATAGATCGCTCTGCACGTCGCTGCGCGTATATCGGTGTGAGTGAAGATATATCTCTCTCTGTGTGTGTATGTATATGTATATATATGTCGCTCTGTATATCCCGGTGTATATATATCACTCTGTATATAGATCGCTCTGCATGTTCGTGTGTTGGCTCTGCGTTGCACCCCGAGACTCCCCTCGACCCCAGCCTGCGTACCCCCCTCAGCTAGCTGCTGCCCCGGCGGTTTCTCGGGCCGGGGGCCATCACGGTTCTCTCGGCCTCCTTCAGCCTCAATGCTCTTCTTTGGCTCAGCGTCCGGGTCTCTGACGCCGGGCTCCAGGTCCTTGTACGGAGGCCGCTCCTCCCGTTGCTGCGCGGCCTTGTACTGGTCACCCTCCCCAGGTGCCTGCCTTGGGGCTGCCTCACCCTCCTCCTCCTCGCTCAGGACAGTGTCCGGTCGTGGCCTTTTCTCATCAGATTCCCTTTGGTCCTTCCGCTCGTCTACAGCCACCTCGTCCCGTGGCACCGGAGGCTCGTGTCTGTGAGCCTCCCCCATGGGCACCGCAATGCCTGCTGGGCAGCGGGGAGAGAGGTACTCAATACTCATATAATACAGAGTGCGAGAGGGAGAAAAAGGGGGGGAGGGAAACACAGATACAGTGCGTATGTGTGTGTGTGTGCGTGCGACAGGGTGAGTGAGACACACAGATACAGTGTGTGTGCGACAGGGTGAGTGAGACACACAGATACAATGCATGTGCGCGACAGGGTGAGTGAGACACACAGATACAATGCATGTGCGCGACAGGGTGAGTGAGACACACAGATACAGTGTGTGTGTGACAGGGTGAGTGAGACACACAGATACAGTGCGTGTGTGACAGGGTGAGTGAGACACACAGATACAGTGTGCAAGTGTGACAGGGTGAGTGAGACACAGATACAGTGTGCGTGCGTGCGACAGGGTGAGTGAGACACACAGATACAGTGTGCATGTGTGACAGGGTGAGTGAGACACACAGATACAGTGCGTGTGTGACAGGGTGAGTGAGACACACAGATACAGTGCGTGTATGACAGGGTGAGTGAGACACACAGATACAGTGTGTGTGTGACAGGGTGAGTGAGACACACAGATACAGTGCGTGTGTTACAGGGTGAGTGAGACACACAGATACAGTGTGCGTGTGTGACAGGGTGAGTGAGACACAGATACAGTGTGCGTGCGTGCGACAGGGTGAGTGAGACACACAGATACAGTGTGCATGTGTGACAGGGTGAGTGAGACACACAGATACAGTGCGTGTGTGACAGGGTGAGTGAGACACACAGATACAGTGCGTGTATGACAGGGTGAGTGAGACACACAGATACAGTGTGCGTGTGTGACAGGGTGAGTGAGACACACAGATACAGTGTGCGTGTGACAGGGTGAGTGAGACTCACAGATACAGTGTGCGTGCGTGCGACAGGGTGAGTGAGACACACAGATACAGTGTGCATGTGTGACAGGGTGAGTGAGACACACAGATACAGTGTGCGTGCGACAGGGTGAGTGAGACACACAGAAACAGTGTGCGTGCGACAGGGTGAGTGAGACACAGATACAGTGTGCGTGTGCGACAGGGTGAGTGAGACACACAGATACAGTGTGCGTGTGACAGGGTGAGTGAGACACACAGATACAGTGTGCGTGTGACAGGGTGAGTGAGACTCACAGATACAGTGTGCGTGTGACAGGGTGAGTGAGACACCCAGATACAGTGTGCGTGCGACAGGGTGAGTGAAACACAGATGCAGTGTGTGTGTGACAGGGTGAGTGAGACACAGATACAGTGTGCGTGTGACAGGGTGAGTGAGACACAGATACAGTGTGCGTGCGACAGGGTGAGTGAGACACACAGATACAGTGTGCGTGCGACAGGGTGAGTGAGACACACAGATACAGTGCATGCGTGTGACAGGGTGAGTGAGACACAGATACAGTGTGCGTGTGTAACAGGGTGAGTGAGACACACAGATACAGTGTGCGTGTGACAGGGTGAGCGAGACACAGATACAGTGTGCGTGTGACAGGGTGAGTGAGACACACAGAAACAGTGTGCGTGCGACAGGGTGAGTGAGACACACAGATACAGTGCATGTGCGCGACAGGGTGAGTGAGACACACAGAAACAGTGTGCATGTGTGACAGGGTGAGTGAGACACAGATACAGTGTGCGTGTGTGACAGGGTGAGTGAGACACACAGAAACAGTGTGCGTGCGACAGGGTGAGTGAGACACACAGAAACAGTGTGCGTGCGACAGGGTGAGTGAGACACACAGATACAGTGTGCGTGCGACAGGGTGAGTGAGACACACAGATACAGTGTGTGTGCGTGCGACAGGGTGAGTGAGACACACAGATACAGTGCATGCGTGTGACAGGGTGAGTGAGACACAGACACAGTGTGCGTGTGTGACAGGGTGAGTGAGACACACAGATACAGTGTGCGTGCGACAGGGTGAGTGAGACACACAGATACAGTGCATGCGTGTGACAGGGTGAGTGAGACACAGATACAGTGTGCGTGTGTGACAGGGTGAGTGAGACACAGATACAGTGTGCGTGTGACAGGGTGAGCGAGACACAGATACAGTGTGCGTGTGACAGGGTGAGTGAGACACACAGAAACAGTGTGCGTGCGACAGGGTGAGTGAGACACACAGATACAGTGTGTGTGCGTGCGACAGGGTGAGAGACACACAGATACAGTGCATGTGCGCGACAGGGTGAGTGAGACACACAGAAACAGTGTGCATGTGTGACAGGGTGAGTGAGACACAGATACAGTGTGCGTGTGTGACAGGGTGAGTGAGACACACAGAAACAGTGTGCGTGCGACAGGGTGAGTGAGACACACAGAAACAGTGTGTGTGTGTGACAGGGTGAGTGAGACACACAGATACAGTGTGCGTGCGACAGGGTGAGTGAGACACACAGATACAGTGTGCGTGCGACAGGGTGAGTGAGACACACAGATACAGTGTGCGTGCGACAGGGTGAGTGAGACACACAGATACAGTGCATGTGCGCGACAGGGTGAGTGAGACACACAGAAACAGTGTGCATGTGTGACAGGGTGAGTGAGACACAGATACAGTGTGCGTGCGACAGGGTGAGTGAGACACACAGATACAATGCATGTGCGCGACAGGGTGAGTGAGACACACAGATACAGTGTGTGTGTGACAGGGTGAGTGAGACACACAGATACAGTGCGTGTGTGACAGGGTGAGTGAGACACACAGATACAGTGCGTGTGTGACAGGGTGAGTGAGACACACAGATACAGTGCGTGTGTGACAGGGTGAGTGAGACACAGATACAGTGTGCGTGCGTGCGACAGGGTGAGTGAGACACACAGATACAGTGTGCATGTGTGACAGGGTGAGTGAGACACACAGATACAGTGCATGTGTGACAGGGTGAGTGAGACACACAGATACAGTGCGTGTATGACAGGGTGAGTGAGACACACAGATACAGTGTGCGTGTGTGACAGGGTGAGTGAGACACACAGATACAGTGTGCGTGTGACAGGGTGAGTGAGACACACAGATACAGTGTGTGTGTGACAGGGTGAGTGAGACTCACAGATACAGTGTGTGTGACAGGGTGAGTGAGACACACAGATACAGTGTGCATGTGTGACAGGGTGAGTGAGACACACAGATACAGTGTGCGTGCGACAGGGTGAGTGAGACACACAGAAACAGTGTGCGTGCGACAGGGTGAGTGAGACACAGATACAGTGTGCGTGCGACAGGGTGAGTGAGACACAGATACAGTGTGCGTGTGCGACAGGGTGAGTGAGACACACAGATACAGTGTGCGTGTGACAGGGTGAGTGAGACACACAGATACAGTGTGCGTGTGACAGGGTGAGTGAGACTCACAGATACAGTGTGCGTGTGACAGGGTGAGTGAGACACACAGATACAGTGTGCGTGTGACAGGGTGAGTGAGACACCCAGATACAGTGTGCGTGCGACAGGGTGAGTGAAACACAGATACAGTGTGTGTGTGACAGGGTGAGTGAGACACAGATACAGTGTGCGTGTGACAGGGTGAGTGAGACACAGATACAGTGTGCGTGCGACAGGGTGAGTGAGACACACAGATACAGTGTGCGTGCGACAGGGTGAGTGAGACACACAGATACAGTGCATGCGTATGACAGGGTGAGTGAGACACAGATACAGTGTGCGTGTGTAACAGGGTGAGTGAGACACACAGATACAGTGTGCGTGTGACAGGGTGAGCGAGACACAGATACAGTGTGCGTGTGACTGGGTGAGTGAGACACACAGAAACAGTGTGCGTGCGACAGGGTGAGTGAGACACACAGATACAGTGCATGTGCGCGACAGGGTGAGTGAGACACACAGAAACAGTGTGCATGTGTGACAGGGTGAGTGAGACACAGATACAGTGTGCGTGTGTGACAGGGTGAGTGAGACACACAGAAACAGTGTGCATGCGACAGGGTGAGTGAGACACACAGAAACAGTGTGCGTGCGACAGGGTGAGTGAGACACACAGATACAGTGTGCGTGCGACAGGGTGAGTGAGACACACAGATACAGTGTGTGTGCGTGCGACAGGGTGAGTGAGACACACAGATACAGTGCATGCGTGTGACAGGGTGAGTGAGACACAGATACAGTGTGCGTGTGTGACAGGGTGAGTGAGACACACAGATACAGTGTGCGTGCGACAGGGTGAGTGAGACACACAGATACAGTGCATGCGTGTGACAGGGTGAGTGAGACACAGATACAGTGTGCGTGTGTGACAGGGTGAGTGAGACACACAGATACAGTGTGCGTGTGACAGGGTGAGTGAGACACACAGAAATAGTGTGCGTGCGACAGGGTGAGTGAGACACACAGATACAGTGTGTGTGCGTGCGACAGGGTGAGAGACACACAGATACAGTGCATGTGCGCGACAGGGTGAGTGAGACACACAGAAACAGTGTGCATGTGTGACAGGGTGAGTGAGACACAGATACAGTGTGCGTGTGTGACAGGGTGAGTGAGACACACAGAAACAGTGTGCGTGCGACAGGGTGAGTGAGACACACAGAAACAGTGTGTGTGTGTGACAGGGTGAGTGAGACACACAGATACAGTGTGCGTGCGACAGGGTGAGTGAGACACACAGATACAGTGTGCATGCGACAGGGTGAGTGAGACACACAGATACAGTGTGCGTGCGACAGGGTGAGTGAGACACACAGATACAGTGCATGTGCGCGACAAAGTGAGTGAGACACACAGAAACAGTGTGCATGTGTGACAGGGTGAGTGAGACACAGATACAGTGTGCGTGTGTGATAGGGTGAGTGAGACACAGATACAGTGTGCGTGTGACAGGGTGAGTGAGACACAGATACAGTGTGCGTGTGCGACAGGGTGAGTGAGACACACAGATACAGTGTGCATGTGTGACAGGGTGAGTGAGACACAGATACAGTGTGCATGCGACAGGGTGAGTGAGACACACAGATACAGTGTGCGTGCGACAGGGTGAGTGAGACACACAGATACAGTGCATGTGCGCGACAGGGTGAGTGAGACACAGATACAGTGTGAATGTGTGACAGGGTGAGTGAGACACAGATACAGTGTACAGTGTGCGTGTGTGACAGAGTGAGTGAGACACACAGATACAGTGTGCGTGTGACAGGGTGAGCGAGACACAGATACAGTGTGCGTGTGTGACAGGGTGAGTGAGACACACAGATACAGTGTGCGTGTGACAGGGTGAGCGAGACACAGATACAGTGTGCGTGTGACAGGGTGAGTGAGACACACAGATACAGTGTGCATGTGTGACGGGGTGAGTGAGACACACAGATACAGTGTGTATGTGTGACAGGGTGAGTGAGACACACAGATACAGTGTGCGTGTGACAGGGTGAGTGAGACACACAGATACAGTGTGTGTGACAGGGTGAGTGAGACACACAGATACAGTGTGCGTGTGTGACAGCGTGAGCGAGACACAGATACAGTGTGCGTGTGACAGGGTGAGTGAGACACACACAGATACAGTGTGCGTGTGTGACAGGGTGAGTGAGATACAGATACAGTGTGCGTGTGTGACAGGGTGAGTGAGACACAGATACAGTGTGTGTGTGACAGGGTGAGTGAGACACACAGATACAGTGCGTGCGACAGGGTGAGTGAGACACACAGATACAGTGCATGTGCGCGACAGGGTGAGTGAGACACACAGATACAGTGTGCATGTGTGACAGGGTGAGTGAGACACACAGATACAGTGTGCGTGTGTGACAGGGTGAGTGAGACACAGATACAGTGTGCGTGTGTGACAGGGTGAGTGAGACACAGATACAGTGTGCGTGTGACAGGGTGAGTGAGACACAGATACAGTGTGCGTGTGTGACAGGGTGAGTGAGACACAGATACAGTGTGCGTGTGACAAGGTGAGTGATACACAGATACAGTGTGCGTGTGCGACAGGGTGAGTGAGACACACAGATACAGTGTGCATGTGTGACAGGGTGAGTGAGACACAGATACAGTGTGCGTGCGACAGGGTGAGTGAGACACACAGATACAGTGTGCGTGCGACAGGGTGAGTGAGACACACAGATACAGTGCATGTGCGCGACAGGGTGAGTGAGACACACAGATACAGTGCATGTGCGCGACAGGGTGAGTGAGACACACAGATACAGTGTGAAAGGGTGAGTGAGACACAGATACAGTGTCCTGTGTGCGTGTGTGACAGAGTGAGTGAGACACACAGATACAGTGTGCGTGTGACAGGGTGAGCGAGACACAGATACAGTGTGCGTGTGACAGGGTGAGCGAGACACAGATACAGTGTGCGTGTGACAGGTTGAGTGAGACACACAGATACAGTGTGCGTGTGTGACAGGGTGAGTGAGACACAGATACAGTGTGCGTGTGTGACAGGGTGAGCGAGACACAGATACAGTGTGCGTGTGACAGGGTGAGTGAAACACACAGATACAGTGTGCATGTGTGACGGGGTGAGTGATACACACAGATACAGTGTGCGTGTGACAGGGTGAGTGAGACACACAGATACAGTGTGTGTGACAGGGTGAGTGAGACACACAGATACAGTGTGCGTGTGTGACAGCGTGAGCGAGACACAGATACAGTGTGCGTGTGACAGGGTGAGTGAGACACACACAGATACAGTGTGCGTGTGTGACAGGGTGAGTGAGATACAGATACAGTGTGCGTGTGTGACAGGGTGAGTGAGACACAGATACAGTGTGTGTGTGTGACAGGGTGAGTGAGACACACAGATACAGTGTGTGTGTGACAGGGTGAGTGAGACACACAGATACAGTGTGTGTGTGTGACGGGGTGAGTGAGACACACAGATACAGTGCGTGCGACAGGGTGAGTGAGACACACAGATACAGTGCATGTGCGCGACAGGGTGAGTGAGACACACAGATACAGTGTGCATGTGTGACAGGGTGAGTGAGACACACAGATACAGTGTGCGTGTGTGACAGGGTGAGTGAGACACACAGATACAGTGTGCGTGTGTGACAGGGTGAGCGAGACACAGATACAGTGTGCCTGTGACGGGGTGAGTGAGACACAGATACAGTGTGCGTGTGTGACATGGTGAGCGAGACACAGATACAGTGTGCGTGTGTGACAGCGTGAGCGAGACACAGATCCAGTGTGCGTGTGACAGGGTGAGTGAGACACACACAGATACAGTGTGCGTGTGTGACAGGGTGAGTGAGACACAGATACAGTGTGCGTGTGTGACAGGGTGAGTGAGACACAGTGTGTGTGTGACAGGGTGAGTGAGACACACAGATACAGTGTGTGTGTGACAGGGTGAGTGAGACACACAGATACAGTGTGTGTGTGTGTGTGTGACAGGGTGAGTGAGACACACAGATACAGTGTGTGTGACAGGGTGAGTGAGACACACAGATACAGTGTGCGTGTGTGACCAGGTGAGTGAGACACAGATACAGTGTGTGTGTGACAGGGTGAGTGAGACACAGATACAGTGTGTGTGACAAGGTGAGTGAGACACACAGATACAGTGTGTGTGTGAGACAGGGTGAGTGAGACACACAGATACAGTGTGTGTGAGACAGGGTGAGTGAGACACAGATACAGTGTGTGTGTGACAGGGTGAGTGAGACACACAGATACAGTGTGTGTGTGTGACAGGGTGAGTGAGACACAAAGATACAGTGTGCGTGTGTGACCAGGTGAGTGAGACACAGATACAGTGTGTGTGTGACAGGGTGAGTGAGATACAGTGTGTGTGTGTGACAGGGTGAGTGAAACACACAGATACAGTGTGTGTGTGACAGGGTGAGTGAGACACAGATACAGTGTGTGTGACAGGGTGAGTGAGACACACAGATACAGTGTGTGTGTGACAGGGTGAGGGAGACACACAGATACAGTGTGTGAGTGAGAGGGTGAGTGAGACACACAGATACAGTGCGTGTGTGACCAGGTGAGTGAGACACAGATACAGTGTGTGTGTGACAGGGTGAGTGAGATACAGTGTGTGTGTGTGTGACAGGGTGAGTGAGACACACAGATACAGTGTGTGTGTGACAGGGTGAGTGAGACACAGATACAGTGTGTGTGACAGGGTGAGTGAGACACACAGATACAGTGTGTGTGTGACAGGGTGAGTGAGACACACAGATACAGTGTGTGTGTGACAGGGTGAGTGAGACACACAGATACAGTGCGTGTGTGACAGGGTGAGTGAGACACACAGATACAGTGTGCGTGTGACAGGGTGAGTGAGACACACACAGATACAGTGTGCGTGTGTGACAGGGTGAGTGAGACACAGATACAGTGTGCGTGTGTGACAGGGTGAGTGAGACACAGATACAGTGTGCGTGTGTGACAGGGTGAGTGAGACACAGATACAGTGTGCGTGTGTGACAGGGTGAGTGAGACACAATACAGTGTGTGTGACAGGGTGAGTGAGACACAGATACAGTGTGTGTGACAGGGTGAGTGAGACACACAGATACAGTGTGCGTGTGACAGGGTGAGTGAGACACACAGAAACAGTGTGCGTGCGACAGGGTGAGTGAGACACACAGATACAGTGTGTGTGCGTGCGACAGGGTGAGAGACACACAGATACAGTGCATGTGCGCGACAGGGTGAGTGAGACACACAGAAACAGTGTGCATGTGTGACAGGGTGAGTGAGACACAGATACAGTGTGCATGTGTGACAGGGTGAGTGAGACACACAGATACAGTGCATGTGTGACAGGGTGAGTGAGACACACAGATACAGTGCGTGTATGACAGGGTGAGTGAGACACACAGATACAGTGTGCGTGTGTGACAGGGTGAGTGAGACACACAGATACAGTGTGCGTGTGACAGGGTGAGTGAGACACACAGATACAGTGTGTGTGTGACAGGGTGAGTGAGACTCACAGATACAGTGTGTGTGACAGGGTGAGTGAGACACACAGATACAGTGTGCATGTGTGACAGGGTGAGTGAGACACACAGATACAGTGTGCGTGCGACAGGGTGAGTGAGACACACAGAAACAGTGTGCGTGCGACAGGGTGAGTGAGACACAGATACAGTGTGCGTGCGACAGGGTGAGTGAGACACAGATACAGTGTGCATGTGCGACAGGGTGAGTGAGACACACAGATACAGTGTGCGTGTGACAGGGTGAGCGAGACACACAGATACAGTGTGCGTGTGACAGGGTGAGTGAGACTCACAGATACAGTGTGCGTGTGACAGGGTGAGTGAGACACACAGATACAGTGTGCGTGTGACAGGGTGAGTGAGACACCCAGATACAGTGTGCGTGCGACAGGGTGAGTGAAACACAGATACAGTGTGTGTGTGACAGGGTGAGTGAGACACAGATACAGTGTGCGTGTGACAGGGTGAGTGAGACACAGATACAGTGTGCGTGCGACAGGGTGAGTGAGACACACAGATACAGTGTGCGTGCGACAGGGTGAGTGAGACACACAGATACAGTGCATGCGTATGACAGGGTGAGTGAGACACAGATACAGTGTGCGTGTGTAACAGGGTGAGTGAGACACACAGATACAGTGTGCGTGTGACAGGGTGAGCGAGACACAGATACAGTGTGCGTGTGACTGGGTGAGTGAGACACACAGAAACAGTGTGCGTGCGACAGGGTGAGTGAGACACACAGATACAGTGCATGTGCGCGACAGGGTGAGTGAGACACACAGAAACAGTGTGCATGTGTGACAGGGTGAGTGAGACACAGATACAGTGTGCGTGTGTGACAGGGTGAGTGAGACACACAGAAACAGTGTGCGTGCGACAGGGTGAGTGAGACACACAGAAACAGTGTGCGTGCGACAGGGTGAGTGAGACACACAGATACAGTGTGCGTGCGACAGGGTGAGTGAGACACACAGATACAGTGTGTGTGCGTGCGACAGGGTGAGTGAGACACACAGATACAGTGCATGCGTGTGACAGGGTGAGTGAGACACAGATACAGTGTGCGTGTGTGACAGGGTGAGTGAGACACACAGATACAGTGTGCGTGCGACAGGGTGAGTGAGACACACAGATACAGTGCATGCGTGTGACAGGGTGAGTGAGACACAGATACAGTGTGCGTGTGTGACAGGGTGAGTGAGACACACAGATACAGTGTGCGTGTGACAGGGTGAGTGAGACACACAGAAATAGTGTGCGTGCGACAGGGTGAGTGAGACACACAGATACAGTGTGTGTGCGTGCGACAGGGTGAGAGACACACAGATACAGTGCATGTGCGCGACAGGGTGAGTGAGACACACAGAAACAGTGTGCATGTGTGACAGGGTGAGTGAGACACAGATACAGTGTGCGTGTGTGACAGGGTGAGTGAGACACACAGAAACAGTGTGCGTGCGACAGGGTGAGTGAGACACACAGAAACAGTGTGTGTGTGTGACAGGGTGAGTGAGACACACAGATACAGTGTGCGTGCGACAGGGTGAGTGAGACACACAGATACAGTGTGCATGCGACAGGGTGAGTGAGACACACAGATACAGTGTGCGTGCGACAGGGTGAGTGAGACACACAGATACAGTGCATGTGCGCGACAAAGTGAGTGAGACACACAGAAACAGTGTGCATGTGTGACAGGGTGAGTGAGACACAGATACAGTGTGCGTGTGTGATAGGGTGAGTGAGACACAGATACAGTGTGCGTGTGACAGGGTGAGTGAGACACAGATACAGTGTGCGTGTGCGACAGGGTGAGTGAGACACACAGGTACAGTGTGCATGTGTGACAGGGTGAGTGAGACACAGATACAGTGTGCATGCGACAGGGTGAGTGAGACACACAGATACAGTGTGCGTGCGACAGGGTGAGTGAGACACACAGATACAGTGCATGTGCGCGACAGGGTGAGTGAGACACAGATACAGTGTGAATGTGTGACAGGGTGAGTGAGACACAGATACAGTGTACAGTGTGCGTGTGTGACAGAGTGAGTGAGACACACAGATACAGTGTGCGTGTGACAGGGTGAGCGAGACACAGATACAGTGTGCGTGTGTGACAGGGTGAGTGAGACACACAGATACAGTGTGCGTGTGACAGGGTGAGCGAGACACAGATACAGTGTGCGTGTGACAGGGTGAGTGAGACACACAGATACAGTGTGCATGTGTGACGGGGTGAGTGAGACACACAGATACAGTGTGTATGTGTGACAGGGTGAGTGAGACACACAGATACAGTGTGCGTGTGACAGGGTGAGTGAGACACACAGATACAGTGTGTGTGACAGGGTGAGTGAGACACACAGATACAGTGTGCGTGTGTGACAGCGTGAGCGAGACACAGATACAGTGTGCGTGTGACAGGGTGAGTGAGACACACACAGATACAGTGTGCGTGTGTGACAGGGTGAGTGAGATACAGATACAGTGTGCGTGTGTGACAGGGTGAGTGAGACACAGATACAGTGTGTGTGTGACAGGGTGAGTGAGACACACAGATACAGTGCGTGCGACAGGGTGAGTGAGACACACAGATACAGTGCATGTGCGCGACAGGGTGAGTGAGACACACAGATACAGTGTGCATGTGTGACAGGGTGAGTGAGACACACAGATACAGTGTGCGTGTGTGACAGGGTGAGTGAGACACAGATACAGTGTGCGTGTGTGACAGGGTGAGTGAGACACAGATACAGTGTGCGTGTGACAGGGTGAGTGAGACACAGATACAGTGTGCGTGTGTGACAGGGTGAGTGAGACACAGATACAGTGTGCGTGTGACAAGGTGAGTGATACACAGATACAGTGTGCGTGTGCGACAGGGTGAGTGAGACACACAGATACAGTGTGCATGTGTGACAGGGTGAGTGAGACACAGATACAGTGTGCGTGCGACAGGGTGAGTGAGACACACAGATACAGTGTGCGTGCGACAGGGTGAGTGAGACACACAGATACAGTGCATGTGCGCGACAGGGTGAGTGAGACACACAGATACAGTGCATGTGCGCGACAGGGTGAGTGAGACACACAGATACAGTGTGAAAGGGTGAGTGAGACACAGATACAGTGTCCTGTGTGCGTGTGTGACAGAGTGAGTGAGACACACAGATACAGTGTGCGTGTGACAGGGTGAGCGAGACACAGATACAGTGTGCGTGTGACAGGGTGAGCGAGACACAGATACAGTGTGCGTGTGACAGGTTGAGTGAGACACACAGATACAGTGTGCGTGTGTGACAGGGTGAGTGAGACACAGATACAGTGTGCGTGTGTGACAGGGTGAGCGAGACACAGATACAGTGTGCGTGTGACAGGGTGAGTGAAACACACAGATACAGTGTGCATGTGTGACGGGGTGAGTGATACACACAGATACAGTGTGCGTGTGACAGGGTGAGTGAGACACACAGATACAGTGTGTGTGACAGGGTGAGTGAGACACACAGATACAGTGTGCGTGTGTGACAGCGTGAGCGAGACACAGATACAGTGTGCGTGTGACAGGGTGAGTGAGACACACACAGATACAGTGTGCGTGTGTGACAGGGTGAGTGAGATACAGATACAGTGTGCGTGTGTGACAGGGTGAGTGAGACACAGATACAGTGTGTGTGTGTGACAGGGTGAGTGAGACACACAGATACAGTGTGTGTGTGACAGGGTGAGTGAGACACACAGATACAGTGTGTGTGTGTGACGGGGTGAGTGAGACACACAGATACAGTGCGTGCGACAGGGTGAGTGAGACACACAGATACAGTGCATGTGCGCGACAGGGTGAGTGAGACACACAGATACAGTGTGCATGTGTGACAGGGTGAGTGAGACACACAGATACAGTGTGCGTGTGTGACAGGGTGAGTGAGACACACAGATACAGTGTGCGTGTGTGACAGGGTGAGCGAGACACAGATACAGTGTGCCTGTGACGGGGTGAGTGAGACACAGATACAGTGTGCGTGTGTGACATGGTGAGCGAGACACAGATACAGTGTGCGTGTGTGACAGCGTGAGCGAGACACAGATCCAGTGTGCGTGTGACAGGGTGAGTGAGACACACACAGATACAGTGTGCGTGTGTGACAGGGTGAGTGAGACACAGATACAGTGTGCGTGTGTGACAGGGTGAGTGAGACACAGTGTGTGTGTGACAGGGTGAGTGAGACACACAGATACAGTGTGTGTGTGACAGGGTGAGTGAGACACACAGATACAGTGTGTGTGTGTGTGTGTGACAGGGTGAGTGAGACACACAGATACAGTGTGTGTGACAGGGTGAGTGAGACACACAGATACAGTGTGCGTGTGTGACCAGGTGAGTGAGACACAGATACAGTGTGTGTGTGACAGGGTGAGTGAGACACAGATACAGTGTGTGTGACAAGGTGAGTGAGACACACAGATACAGTGTGTGTGTGAGACAGGGTGAGTGAGACACACAGATACAGTGTGTGTGAGACAGGGTGAGTGAGACACAGATACAGTGTGTGTGTGACAGGGTGAGTGAGACACACAGATACAGTGTGTGTGTGTGACAGGGTGAGTGAGACACAAAGATACAGTGTGCGTGTGTGACCAGGTGAGTGAGACACAGATACAGTGTGTGTGTGACAGGGTGAGTGAGATACAGTGTGTGTGTGTGACAGGGTGAGTGAAACACACAGATACAGTGTGTGTGTGACAGGGTGAGTGAGACACAGATACAGTGTGTGTGACAGGGTGAGTGAGACACACAGATACAGTGTGTGTGTGACAGGGTGAGGGAGACACACAGATACAGTGTGTGAGTGAGAGGGTGAGTGAGACACACAGATACAGTGCGTGTGTGACCAGGTGAGTGAGACACAGATACAGTGTGTGTGTGACAGGGTGAGTGAGATACAGTGTGTGTGTGTGTGACAGGGTGAGTGAGACACACAGATACAGTGTGTGTGTGACAGGGTGAGTGAGACACAGATACAGTGTGTGTGACAGGGTGAGTGAGACACACAGATACAGTGTGTGTGTGACAGGGTGAGTGAGACACACAGATACAGTGTGTGTGTGACAGGGTGAGTGAGACACACAGATACAGTGCGTGTGTGACAGGGTGAGTGAGACACACAGATACAGTGTGCGTGTGACAGGGTGAGTGAGACACACACAGATACAGTGTGCGTGTGTGACAGGGTGAGTGAGACACAGATACAGTGTGCGTGTGTGACAGGGTGAGTGAGACACAGATACAGTGTGCGTGTGTGACAGGGTGAGTGAGACACAGATACAGTGTGCGTGTGTGACAGGGTGAGTGAGACACAATACAGTGTGTGTGACAGGGTGAGTGAGACACAGATACAGTGTGTGTGACAGGGTGAGTGAGACACACAGATACAGTGTGCGTGTGTGACAGGGTGAGTGAGACACACAGATACAGTGTGTGTGTGACAGGGTGAGTGAGACACAGATACAGTGTGTGTGTGACAGGGTGAGTGAAACACACAGATACAGTGTGCGTGTGACAGGGTGAGTGAGACACACAGATACAGTGTGCGTGTGTGACAGGGTGAGTGAGACACACAGATACAGTGTGTGTGACAGGGTGAGTGAGACACAGATACAGTGTGTGTGTGACAGGGTGAGTGAAACACACAGATACAGTGTGCGTGTGACAGGGTGAGTGAGACACACAGATACAGTGTGCGTGTGACAGGGTGAGACACACAGATACAGTATGCGTGTGACAGGGTGAGTAAGACACACAGATACAGTGTGCGTGTGACAGGGTGAGTGAGACACACAGATACAGTGTGCGTGTGACAGGGTGAGACACACAGATACAGTGTGCGTGTGACAGGGTGAGACACACAGATACAGTGTGCGTGTGACAGGGTGAGACACACAGATACAGTGTGCGTGTGACAGGGTGAGACACACAGATACAGTGTGTGACAGGGTGAGTGAGACACACAGATACAGTGTGCGTGTGACAGGGTGAGTGAGACACACAGATACAGTGTGCGTGTGACAGGGTGAGACACACAGATAGTGTGCGTGTGACAGGGTGAGACACACAGATACAGTGTGCGTGTGACAGGGTGAGACACACAGATACAGTGTGCGTGTGTGACATTTTTTGTACCAGAGTTTACAAGTAATACTTGCATCAGATAACATTACTATTTCAATGCCCAATCTATTGATTATGTAGGGGAGGGGGAGGGGGTTTCCCGTCTCACACCCTGGAGAGGGGGGGTTTCCCGTCTGGCACCCTGGGGGGGGGAGGAGGGGGAGGTGTCTCCCGTCTGGCACCTTGATCTGGCCGGTCCAGCTGCACTTCCTCCTGCTTCTTCTTCACCTCCTCCTCCTGCTGCTGCTGGGGAACATCGATAGGTCCCTTAATCTGCGGCTGCTCCACCTCTGGCTTCTTGACGGGGAGCTTGGGTTTGTCCCGATCATCAGCTGGCTCTTCCACCACCGGCTTCTGGGCTGAAGATAGAGAAGAGCGCCCCCAGGAGGGCGTGTGACTATGCATGGCAATATCAGCCCGGCGCTGGAATACCAGAGGCCCTGCAGGTCATCCCTGCATCCCATGTACACACCGGATTCTGCATGCATGGGGCAGTGCTAGGCTATTGCCAGCGGGGGGCAGGGCTCGGCCATATGTAGGGCTTCAAAAATGACATTATTTCTGTTAGCTAGTGAGAACACACACACACACACACACACACACACACACACACACACACACACACACACACACACACACACACACACACACACACACACACACACACACACACACACACACACACACACACACACACACACACACACACACACACCCCCTCCCTATCTCTCATCTTGCTCCCGTGTCTCCCCACTGCTGGATGAGGCCTCCCCAGTGATCTCCCAGGTCCTGCGGTTACAGCCTCTCTTCTCCACGTCGCTCCCACACATTCCCTCATCCCATTATGGCTTTATTTTGGTTAAATAAATCAGGACACGGTGTAATATGTCATGTGTTGTTGTCCATCTGAGGTTGTATTTACCTCATTGTAAGACCTGCTAAGGAACAGATGATTGTTATTATGTCCTGATATGTAAAACCATGGAATTCAAAGACGGTGTACTTTCTTTTTCACACCACCCCCCCGCCTCCCCTCCTGCACCACCACACTCAATCCCTCACCCCGCCGCCTCACAACTACACCCAGCCCACCGCCGGCCCCACCGCATCGCCGCCACCCCCTCCCTTCCCCCCCTCCAGCAGCACCGCACTCAGTCCCTCACACCACCGCTTCAGGGGCAGGGTGGGGAAGCGTCTGGCAGCAGGAAGCAGCACCCACCCGGTGAAGGTAAGTCACCCACCCCACCCAGTCACTGTCACCCACCCACCCAGTCACTACCTGCCGTCACTAAAAGTCAATGCCTCCCACCCAGTCAATGCCAAAGTCACTGCCACCCACCCACCGCCTCGTACCCACCCACCCAGTCACTGCTAAAGTCACTGGCACCCACCCACCGCCTCGCACCCACCCACTCAGTCACTGCTAAAGTCACTGCCACCCACCCACCGCCTCGTACCCACCCACCCAGTCACTGCTAAAGTCACTGGCACCCACCCACCGCCTCGCACCCACCCACTCAGTCAATGCCTCCCACCCACCCAGTCACTGCCCAACACCCACTGCCACTAACCCACCCGGTCACTGCCACCCGCCCACCGCCTGCCACCCGATCACGGCCTGTGATCAAGGGGGGGAAATTGGAGCTGTGAAGGGGGGGGGGGACCCGAGCTGTGAAGGGGGGGAGCGGGAAAATTACATCCCGGGCAACACACACACACACACACACACACAGCAGAGCATTGTGAGACATGTAGATAAGACCACAGAATATATACAGATTTTGTCTTAAGAAAAGTTCAAGGCCGGAGAGGTTGGTAAACAGGACGCAAATAATTGTCCTTTGTGGACATCTGTCAGAGGCTATCTGGGGGTGTCCAGGTGACAGGGTGACCTCTGCCCTCTCCCCTGAACAATAGCAGGAAGCAGCTGCTGGGCAGAGATCAAAAACACTGCTAGTATCACAATACAGAGAGAGGCGGAATACAGGGGCCCTCGCTCTTACAAACACACCCGATTTCTCCTAGCAGTCACATTCTGAAGGATACCTATTTTTAGTTTAATCTCGCCCCACCAAAAAACATGCAGAACATGGAAGATTAGGCTGAATAAGAGACTCCTATCCTTACAGTTCAACACACACACACACACACACACGGGAAGTGCACTAACCTGAGGAAGGGCCTGTTTGCAAGTCCGAAACGTTGGTGATGTGTGTCATTTTTTCTACAATATATGTTTATTTTTCAAAGGAGCTATATAGGAGTGCCGGAGGAACCCCTTCCTCGCCCCCCTCCCTGCCCTTTGCCCCCTCACCCCCCTCCCTGCCCTTTGCCCCCTCGCCCCCCTCCCTGCCCTTTGCCCCCTCGCCCCCCTCCCTGCCCTTTGCCCCCCTCCCTGCCCTTCGCCCCCCTCCCTGCCCTTCCCCGTCCTCCCTGCCCTTCCCCGCCCTCCCTGCCCTTCCCCGCCTCTCCACGCCCCCCGCCCCAGCAATCACGGGCAATGCCGGGTTTATCAGCTAGTACATGTATACATACATACATACACAAACACATAGATATATACATATATACATAAATACATACATACATACACAAACACATAGATACATACATACACAAACACATAGATATATACATATATACATACATACATACATACACAAACACATAGATACATACATACATACATACACAAACACATAGATATATACATATATACATACATACACAAACACATAGAAACATACATACATACACAAACACATAGATATATACATATATACATACATACATACATACATACACAAACACATAGATATATACATACACACACACACACATATATACACACATACATACATACACAAACACATAGATACATACATACATACACAAACACATAGATATATACATATATACATACATACATACACAAACACATAGATACATAGATACATAGATACATACATACACAAACACATAGATATATACATATATACATACATACATACACACATAGACAGTGTTCGACAAACCTATACATTTGCTCGCCCCGGGCGAGTGGATTTAACCCCCGGGCGAGTAAATATTGGCCCAAGCAGCACACGTTTGGTACTAGGTGGCGAGTAGATTTTTTTGTGTGGCGAGTAGATTTTTTGGTGATTTGTCAACCACTGCACATAGATATATACATATATACATACATACATACACACATACATACATACACAAACACATAGATATATACATACATACATACACAAACACACAGATATATACATACATACACATACATATATAAATACATACATACATACACACATAGATATATACATATATACATACATACATACACAAACACATAGATATATAAATACATACATACATACACAGATATATACATATATACAGTGGTCGACAAATCACCAAAAAATCTACTCGCCACCTAGTACCAAACGTGTGCTGCTTGGGCCAATAGGAGCTCGCCACGATGTTAAATCCACTCGCCCGGGGCGAGCAAATGTATAGGTTTGTCGAACTCTGCATATATACATACATACACAAACACATAGATATATAGATTTTATCACTCCGGGAAGAAGCCCACCGACGGGTGAAACGCGTAGAGTGTTTACTTCATCACAGCCTTAATGTTATCTTTATTCTGAGGGACTTGCGATGGATCTGATGCAGCATTTTGGACTTTATTCTTTATTCCTGTTATAAGCAGACTTTGGAAACTCATCCTACACAACGATATGGACATACGCTTCACATAATCTAGCTGCAGCTGAGTATTACCCTCCTTACTGTTTGGGCATTACCTGTCCTTGCAGTGCTGCGCTTTGTGGTGTTTTCAATATGCATGACTCTGTTTGCTAATATGTCTTTATTAGTTATATTTTTTGTTTGCTGCATCAGTTCTCATTGTTTTCATTTTTGGGAAATGCTGCTCAGGGTATAACTATTATTATTGTTATATTATTTTTCCCTGTGTGCTCTTTTTTCCTCCTCTGTTTTTGGTATACATATTAATTTTTCCTGGCTATATACTGGGTCATTGACTATATACTTTTTCCAACGCAATGATTTATCATTTTATCAGGCATATATGTCAGTGGGAATATATTTTGTATTGCCAATTATGTTAGACTAAACTACTTTGTTGCCACTATTTAAATCTTATTTAGACACATTTTAGTTTTTCTTTTTTCTGTAATACTGATAGTATTTGATTAGTAGTCCTCTCTTTATATTTTTGATACATATATATTTTCTTAGGCTGTCTTTAGTACTTTCATGTTTCTAAGTTAGTGTGTCTTGCTGTTAAATCAATAAAATCTTGTTAATTTTTTCTGAATTGGCGGAGCATCTGTTTCTTTTAAACAATCTTTATCTTATAGATTAGTTTAGGTGTAATTTAGAGTGCTACTAAGGGGATTGTCTTTGTTCTTTTCATTTGTGTGTTTTAGATATATACATACATACATACATATATATATACATACACAAACACAGATATATACATATATACATACATACACAAACACATTGATATATACATAAACATACATACATACATACATACTTCAACCTCTGCTAAATGCTCACGGAGGAGATATCCACAGTGTTTGTGTTCACATACACACAAACAAATAAATTAAAAAAGAGAAACTCGTGTGTGTATATATATATTTTCTCTCATACTTCTAGTATATTTTGGGTTATAACGGCACTTGTGAAGATATATATTATTGTTATTAGAAGCTATGGATTTTAGACCCTCTTTCAATATAGGTGCCACCCCACTAGAGCAGGAATGGCCAACACCAGTCCTCAAGGGCCACCAACAGGTCAAGTTTAGGGATATCCCTGCTTCAGCACAGGTGGCTCCGTCTGATTGAGCCGCCTGTGCTGAAGCAGGGATATCCCAGATAGTTGGCACAGTTACTTTGCCGACAGGTAGTACACCAAACAGTGGTATAGCGGGTGAAGAAGACCCGAGCAGCCGGGGTTTCAGGCACCCCCCAAAGGGTTTCAGGCACCCCCCCCCAACCCCCCAGGTTTCAGGCACCCCCCGGGGTATCAGGCACACCCCGCCAGCGTAGCTAAGGGCAGAGCGGACCTTCCTCAGCCGATCCACAGATCAAACGCTACATATTTTGGGGAGGGTAGACATGGCCCCATCCCTAACCTTGCCCCGGGAATTAAATCTTAAGACATATTCCAGCTCTGGAAAGTCCTTCCCCCCCCTCACATTCCTGCAGCCAGATAGGGACACCGCACTCTCCCCCTCCCCGCAGCCAGATAGGGACGCCGCGCTCTCCCCCCTCCCTGCAGCCAGATAGGGACGCCGCGCTCTCCCCCCTCCCCGCAGCCAGATAGGGACGCCGCGCTCTCCCCCCTCCCCGCAGCCAGATAGGGACACCGCGCTCTCCCCCCTCCCCGCAGCCAGATAGGGACGCCGCGCTCTCCCCCCTCCCCGCAGCCAGATAGGGACGCCGCGCTCTCCCCCCTCCCCGCAGCCAGATAGGGACACCGCGCTCTCCCCCCTCCCCGCAGCCAGATAGGGACGCCGCGCTCTCCCCCCTCCCCGCAGCCAGATAGGGACGCCGCGCTCTCCCCCTCCCCGCCAGCGATGAAAGGTTCTGGTTTTGACCTTGTACAAGCTGCTGGAAACCCCCATCCAGAGGTTCACTGGGAGAGGCTTGCAGTGTGCGGGGCCTGCCACTAGAGGGCGCTGCTTGACCTTGCTAGTGGCAACGCAAACCCAGGGGGGGGGGGGGGGGCAACGCAAACCCAGGGGGGGGGCAACTCCAGTCCTCAAAGGCCACCAACAGGTCAGGTTTTCAGGATATCCCTGCTTCAGCACAGGTGGTGCAGTCAAAAGACTGGTGTTGCCCACTCCTGGGCTGACCGCTTCAGCACTGTGCCCAGTCCCTGTTTAAGACCCCTGCTAGAAATGCACCTGCTGCAATAAAGAGTGGGGCCAAGACTCACTACAGACTTCCAGCCACCTGCCGCGTCTTCTGCTTACAGAGCACGACTTATTTCACGTATTTAAGGTGTGGCTGAAACCGATCCCAGCTTCAAATTGCCGAGCCAGTATAACCAGCCTCAAAGGGTTGAAACAGCTGTCTTAGAGTAGGGTTACTGGCTCTGCACTTCTGTAACCAGGCTGCGCTGAAAAGCTGCGTAACGCGGCAGACATGGGGTGTGTGAGGGAGGGGGGGGGGGGGGGGAGGGGGGAGGTATAGATACAATACCTGATATTTTGGGAAGGTTTATCTCCAGCTCGATCTTCCCCTCGTTCAGCGCCTCCCTGTCCAGGGGTGCTGGATTTATGGGCGCCGGCGTGTCCTCGGTGATCATCACGGTGGTGTATGTGCTGATCACCAGAATAACGAGACCCACTGCCAGGATAAACTGCGTGGAGACAAACAAACGCGCTGGAGATCAGGACCGGCCGCCACGCATTTAATCAACTCGCAAATCTCATATCCCGCTTGGGCATCATTGGGGGTTGTTTTTTTTTATCCCTAAACCCAAGGATTCACAGAGGATCTAGCTAAAACACTTACTACCACCTCTGCTTGGAGGCGGTTCTGTGCATTCACTACGTTTTCTGTAAAGGATTTGCTTACATTCCGGTCTCCCTCCCACGACCTCTGGATTTGCCATTCCTTGAACCCTGGAAGAAGCTTACCCCCTCCTACGCTTTATTTACACCCATTAAATACTCGTTACTCTGTCGTGTCGCCTCTTCCAGGAAACCCTGTGCAGCGACCCTGACGCTTCAAATCCAGGAAGCGAGACTATCCCCCTCTAACCCACATGTCCTGAAACGAAGGTGAAAGCCAGGCCACATCCAGACTTGCACGAGGTCGCCAAGCATCACACTGTTCTCCCACGTCAAAGATTATTACAATGCTTTGTCAGCACTGTTTGCTGTATAATAACCTTTCCCAGCTGTCTCCCCATAATTCCAGCACAGGCTGGCAGCCCTGGCTAAACCAGACTCGGAGCCGTTCCCTAGCCGTGACCTGACCTACAGTTCCCGACGCGTTTTTCCTTTCCCCGGGTTCTGCTGCCCCCCCGGAGTCTGCGTACGGGGGAGGGGAAACTCAGGTCACCGACACACAGGCAATCTCAGAGCGGGAGGGGTACAGCGTTAACCGGCTCACCGCCAGGCTGAGATAACAGAGCACGCGTGGCCAGCACTGTGCGCGGTCAGACTGGCGTTATCGCTGTGGGACGGGAATCCGTTACCCGAGGCGGGACACAGCACAAGTAATGTAGCTTCTCCGTATACACGCTCCTACAGGGGCAGAAAGGGAAACGGGTGTTGTACAGAAAACTGCACGTCTAAGGAAAGAATGAAATGCCAAGTCCGGCGGGGCACACGGCTCCTGGAAAAGGCATTAACCTCCTGTGATCAGGTCTACACTACACCACTTTGAACAACCCCTGCATCTTGCCCGACAAACCTGATAACTACCCAGCCTGCCGTGTACAGATGGGCGGGGAGAGGGGGAGATGATCGAAACGTTCAAGTGGATCAAGAGTTGCAAACGAGGGCAGGAAGGAAGCATATTACAGAGAGAGAGAGGAGCCAGAACAAAGAGCTCGTGCTCTGCAGCTGGAGGGCTGGGAGGCTCAGGGGGGAAAATGTGAGGACGGACGCCACAGAAAGGGTGGTGGATCCATGGAATAGCTTCCCGGCAGAGGTGGTCAGGGCTCATAGTGTAAGGGAAATCAAACAGGCAAGGCCAATAACCCCACTGATTCTCTTTATACCAAGTCCCTCCCCCCCCCCCCCCCCCCCCGGTGTGAGGTATATACAGGGCAGCTACAAATATATCTGAAGCCTTGATGGGTTCCCCCCTCCTCACAGCCGCAGTCACCTGCCCTTTTCAACTTCCCCTTTTGCCTCCGTGGACACCCGATCCCTTCTGCTCACCGAGCCAGCCACGGCCAGGGGCTTCCTGCCTGTCGTAATTAACAACTCGTTGGCAGAATTACAAGGCGTTGGCGGCTGTAACATCTGGGCTGCACAGCTCTCTGCTCTGGGCTCGGGGAGCCTGCGACGCATTGCTCCGCTTGTTATATTGCTCTGCAATGCTTTGCAGGGCCCCCGCCTGCACTGAAAGGGGCCACCGGCTCTCTTCCCTTCATCCTAATCCCACCTCCACTGGCCTTAAGGAAAGGACTGGTGGTCCCGGAGAAGCCGTGGTGACGGCGTTAGCCAGAAGGGCCTGCGCATCGCTGACCTGGGATGACAGTGTCCTGGCGTGGATTTTCTTGTAGATGAGCGCCGGGCAGATGAAGCAGATCAGACTCCCCATCGTGGCACCCGTGACACCCAGGATTGTTTCCACTGAGAGGGAGACACGGGTAACAGGCGTCACACGGCGAATCCTCCGCGAGCGCAATAAATGGTCAACGCTCCGCTGCGTCCCCTCGGAACCGACTGAGATCATCCGCACGCGTTTCGCCCAAACTACCACGTTATGCGCGTTTCACGGAGCAATTCTGTTAGTTAACATAGGGTGGCAGCAGGGGGTCTCCGGAGCTGAACCCATTCATTTCCGCTCCGGGGACCCCCTGTTTCCCGAGGTAGACCTCCAAAGGGGACGCCGGCAAAGTTTAAAGCTCCCGCGTCACGTGGTCCAATAGGAAGCGGAACCTGATGACATCACGGCTTCCTATTGGCCGGCAGAGCGCTGGAGAGGACATCTCCGGGGGCGGGGAAAAAAAAAAAACAGGTTTAGTCAAAACGGAAACGGTATTTCGGAGCAGTTCTTACCGTTTGGCATCAGTATCCCGCCCAGCATGGTGCCAAACACCACGGTCAGGGTGAGGACCTTGAAGCGCAGCGGTGGCATGTACCCGCCGGCGGTAAAGGTCCCGTCCTTCTGCTGTGGGAAGACAGACCCTGGTAAGTGCCGGGGGCAGCAGCCGGCGCCCGTTGTGAGCGGGATTTCCAACATGCGCGGGGGCGACGGTCAGGCCCTGGCAGGTTAAAGGGTTAAGTCCGCGGGAGACGGCGCGCGGCGCTCCTCCGTACGCACCTGCTGCTCGAACAGTAGCGTGCTGAGAGCCTGTCTGCAGGGCAGGATCATCATGGGAAGCCCACCGCCACGGACATCATGAAGCCCACCCGCATCATCTCCGTCACCAGGTTGGAAGGGAAGTTCACCAGCACGTTCCCGGCGATGGATTCCGTGAAGCTGACGTAGCCAAAGAAACCCACCTGTGAGGGGGGAGGGGTCAGCAGCAATGGGGGACACGTGAGATCTCGCTGGTGGGGCCCGGGAGGTCACACTCGGGGTGGGGGGACGGGGACACACCTGGGAGGTCACACTGGGGGGGACGGGACCAGAGAGGTCACACTAGGGGGGACACCTGGGAGGTCACACTGGGGGGGGGGGGAGGGGACCCGGGAGGTCACACTCGGGGGAATGGGGGGGTGGGGGGGGAGGGGGACTAGGGAGGTTACACTGTGAGGGGGGGGGGACCA